>NW_005871126.1:4660270-4698853 GCF_000147115.1 Myotis lucifugus
CCCTGTCGCGCTGATCCGGTGCCAGGAGGCCTCGCAGCTCCGCTGATCCTGGTGCCGGGAGGAATATTACCCTTTTACTATATAGGATAGAGGCCTGGGGGCTGGCTGGTTTGCCCTGAAGGGTGTCCTGGATCAGGGTGGGGGTCCTCACTGGGGTGCCTGGCCAGCCTGGATGAGGGGATGATGGCTGTTTGCAGCTGGTCACACACCCTTCAGGGTGGGGGTCCCCACTGGGGTGCCTGGCCAGTCTGGGTGAGGGGCTGAGGGCTGCTTTCAGGCTGGCGGTTGTTGATTGAAGCTCCCAACCGCTCCTTTTTTTTATTTTATTCTGGGCCAGCTTTAGCTCTGGCTCTAGCTCTGAGAGCAGGTATCTGGTTTGTTTCGGTTCTATAATCGAAATAATGTATAACTCCAGCTCTGAGATCCCGGCCTATATTTGTTAGAATGTTTCAAACTGCCAGCTGAGAGGCCGGCAAGGCAGGCGGGGAACGTTGGAGTCTGCAGTCACTGAAGCAAGCAAGCCTCATGTTCGCTTCCAGCTGCCTGGCTGCCGGCAGCCATCTTGGCTGACAGTTAATTTGCATAAGGATATGCTGATTAGCCAATGGGAAGGGTAGCAGTTGTACGCCAATTACCATGTTTCTCTTTTATTAGTGTAGATAACTACTAGAGGCCCGGTGCATGGGATTCGTGCACTGGTGGGGGGTGTGGCCTGCAGGGATAGGCCCGCTGTGGGAGCGCCGGTCATCTTGGTCAGCTGCGCGGCTGTGGACCCGCCCTCTGAGCGGCTGCTCCCACTGCGGGAGCGCACTGACCACTAGGGAGCAGCTCCTGTGTTGAACATCTGCCCGCCCCTGTAGTCAGTGTGCGTCATAGTGACTGGTCAACCAGTCATTCTGCCATTCGGTCACTGGGCTTTTACTACATAGGACATTTCTAATGTTCTTTAAAAGAGTGTAAGAATACTATACCTTTCCTTCAACCCAAACTCACTTCTCCCATGTGTTTCAATTTCAGAAAAGGTTCCCTTTCTTTGTCTAATCTTTTAATTTCCTGCCTTTAATTTTGGAAATAAAAATCAAAATTGGAAATTTATTATAGGAGATGGAAAAAATACAGATTCAAACCAGTGGAGTCACTGATATCATCAATACTGACATTTTGTATTTAAATTCTCATGCATTTTAATTAAACTATGAAAATACAACCTTAATTTAGTGTGTTTTATATTTCAATAGCCAAAATTAAACAACCTCTTTTTCCAGGGATTCAAATCACTAAGAGCCGGGTCGAAAATTTTTACTTCTACTAACTGTCACCAAACTATAGTAATTTAAAGATGACCGGACAATAAAATGGCAAGTAGCATGGGAAGAGAGAACACTCTATTAACTCCTAGTCAACCAAAACTATGTTGTGTGCTGCTTTTTCAAATTTGATAGCTTTCTTTTTCTATACTGAGCAACATAATAATTCAGCAACTATAATGAGTACCTAGTATGTGTCAGAGACAAACAACTGAAGAAAGTTGGGATACATCAGTGGAAAAAAACAGAATGAAAACCCCTTCCCTTCACAAAGCTTTGATTTGATAGCCATTATCCATTTTCTATTTAACACAAACTTTAGATGTATGTTTGGGTGTGAGAGAGGAACATGCAGTATACAGGGATGTGAGCTTAAAAGTTAAGTCTGATGTTCTAATTTTACAAATGAGGAAACCAGGTAAAAAAAGACACCAACTATGCCTAGTGGCCCAAATGCCAACCCAATATTCCCAAATAGCTCAAATTAAAGGCTAAAATACTCAACCTAATAATAAAATGTCAAATTGTGGACAATATTGCTATATAACCAATAATAGAAAAAAAATTTTTAATGTTTGTAAAGCAAAAAGTTTTGGTTTTTCTTGTTAAAATGTATTTTTGTAGATTGTGAGCAATTTAGAAAGTTAAAATACACATTTTCACAAACCTATGCAAATAATTTGAAAAACAAAAACAAATACTTACAGTACTATGAAAAACAACACTGTGTCCCTTCCCTAAACTTTCTATATGAGCTGAGAGGTTAAAGCATATGGCTCGATGTCTTATCGCATCCAGTGTTTGTGCATCGAAGAAATCATGTGGTCGTGCTAAAAATCAATACAAAAGAGATAAAGAATACATACATAAATACAACAGTCTGCTAAACAGCCATGTAGTCCATTTTCCACAAAAATATGTAATAATAAAGATAGAAACAATTAAGAAGTATCAATCTAGTGTTTAAATCCAAAATAAGGATGTACAAAAGCAAAATCCCAACTAATGAGTGAATATAAGTTAATTCGGCCTCTTGGTGTGTGAGGTTCTAACTTCAGAACTTATGATTCCATATTTCACCTACTATATTTTTCACATAATTTTGTATTTTATTCCAGTATCTCTCCGATCACCACTCTGCATTTTCAACAATCTGATGACCACCTCCATCTATGTAACACACTGAGATCTCATTCACCACAAATATATGGAATGCACTTCATGAACATTTTACATTAATATGTAATCAAAATTTTTCCAAATTTAACAGTGGTAATATTATTTGGGGGTTTTGGGTAAGTATTTCTTGATTATAAATAACTCTTCTAAAGCAAACTTTTAGTGTGTTCACAACAAACTTATACATTGAAGATTTAATTTGGTAAGAACATTTAAAAATTTTTATTTTCATCCCATCAATATTACAAATTATATTATTTTTATTCTTAATTAGAACAGTGCTCAAAATAAGGAAAATTGATTTGTTGTTTTACAACTATGGAGCTTATTAATACATGTAATCTTATCAGATCATCTGTAATTAAAAATTAAAATTTACCGACAACAGAAGAAATGGCTTGATTTCACAGTATAGCATATTCTGAATTACATGTAGCTGATTTACTATTCTGATTTACTACTATGTGTAGTGGATTTACCTCCACCATTCATGGAGCTGTCAGAACATCTACACTAATCCACCAGAGCTTTTGGGGAGAGCAGGGGGTATTTTACAAGCTGGCATTCGCAAAGCAACCTAGATACCTCTGTTGTCACTGGATTTTTCTCAGAAAGAAATAAGAAAAACACCAACTAGTAACAAACTAGCAGAACCCATAGACTAGAATGAGTATGAGAAATTAAAAGAAAAATATTTAACATTTTAAGGGAAAAGGGGTTTTTTTTTTTCCTTAATTTTAAAAAAAAAATCCCCTTCCCCCTTATTTCGGGGCCCCGGGGGGAAAAAGTTTTTTTCTTTTTTCTCCCCCAAAATATTTTTTTTCCGGGAGAGGAAAGCCCTTTGGAAAAAAAAAAAATGGGGGGGGGGGGAAAAAACGGGGGGGGGGGGGGGGGGGGGGATGGGACATCTGTAATAGTGTCAACAATAAAAATAAAGTTTAAAAAGAAAAATAACTTCTCTAAATCATTCAAATCTACCACTACCCATTCAAGATTCAAACATAGATGTCATCACTAGAATTAAATTTATAAGGAGCTCTCAAACTTAAGATTCTATTCTATTCAGACCTTAACCATGTTATGTACACTATTAAAGTATCAAAGTATACTAAACTTGACCTGGCCGGTGTTTCTCAGTGGTTAGTGTTGGTCGCAGGTCCAATTCCCAGTTAAGAGCACGTACCTGGGTTCCAGGTTTGATCCCCGACCCCAGTCAGGGCACATGTGGGAGGCAACCAATCCATGTGTCTCTCTCACATCGATGTTTCTCCCCCCTCCACACACCTCTCTCCACTCCACTTTTTCAATGAAAAAAATATCCTCAGGTGAGCATAAACAACAACAAAAAAGAATACTAAACTTGAACAATAGTCTCCAAAGTAGGTGAGTGTTATGATCCATTAGAGCAGTGGTTCTCAACCTTCCTAATGCCGCGACCCATTAATACAGTTCCTCATGTTGTGGTGACCCCCAACCATAAAATTATTTTCGTTGCTACTTCATAACTGTAATTTTGCTACTATTATGAATCGTAACGTAAATATCTGATATGCTCTATGTGTTTTCCGATGGTAGCGACCCACAGGTTGAGAACTGCTGCATTAGAGTAAGGAAGAAAATATCACTTTTCAACTCACTGCTTTTCAATAGTCCTTCTTAGTAACTGTTTTATGATGTGCATTAGCAGTATTACCCGTATATACTATATACATATGTTAGAATTATGTACACAAGCATTTTTTTTAAAACTGGTAAGCCTCATAATCAAAAGGTAACTGGATCCATAACCTAAATTCAATAGAACTTTGAAAAATAAATGTTTAATTTCAACAATAAGAAAATTAAGAGTTTAAAGAGGTATATTTTTCACTTGTAGTGTGTTCATTTGTCCACTGTAGCTTTGTAGTAACAAAAATATTTCAATGTTTTAGAGATAACTGTCTCCTTTATAGTCTGGATTAGTGTCTGAAGTTTCTCCTATACTCTACTCAAAAATCCCAAGAGAAAAAACAAGATGCAATCTTTTTTTCTTTCTAGTTCACCCTTGCAGTGGCCTCCCATTTCAAGGATAGCTTCCCTCATATTTCTTCATTCAAGATTTAGTTAGCTAGTGGACACTATGAACCAGGCAGGGCTCTGGGGTTTCAAAGTCAATTCCTGCTCCCAACATTTACAAGTCTTGTCATCTAATTGTGTTCTACCCTAAATATCCAAGATATATCTCATAATCTAGTAATTAAGTACATAACAATTGTTATGTGTGTGTTACAATAGACTGTGAAGTGCTGAAACACAAAAATAGTTTTGCTATTCACACACACATCACTTTGGAGCTGGTATAACCTATCTTAACTTTTACTTGTACTTTACCTTTAGCATGTTCAATTTTTTAGAAAAACTATTAGAAACATCAACACTGCCACCATGTTTTAAATTTTCTTAGAACAAAATCAAAGTAGCCCTCAAAATGTAATTCTATATAGTTTGTATTCTAAAGCCATATATATAGACTCACACTTTCTTAGCTACTACAGATTAAACTGTTATTGAATTCTCACATTGTCCCACAGTTATCCTATCTGTTTATTACTGTTAACAAAAGTAGATAAGCAGAGTTGAAGAACAGTAAAAACTGTTTTTCATGAAAGAATAAGATATGAACAAAAGCATTGTAATACACACAGATTTTCAGTGAAACACTTACGTAATGAGCGTCGTCTTTTGTTCTTTAATTTCCTTCTTTTGTTCATTCCAGCTTTAGAAGGAGATTCTTCTTTGGCCTTTGGCTGGCTAGAAACTTTTGAGGAGTTCTGCTGACTGAAGTGTGTGGGTACGTGGCGAGCTAGCCCTCCCTGAGAAGCAAAGCTGGCATTGCAGCCACCAACAACACACTAAATAAAAGTAAAAAAGCATATCAGGGATGCTGTGTTGGGAACAAGTAAATTTTCAGAAGTAAATCAGCAAGCTATAGAACTAATTCCAGAAAATAAGAACCCTCTCATTTTATTTTATAAGTTGCCCAAAGTCATATACATTAGGTAGTGGCAGAGCTGGAAAATAAAATTCAAGTTTCATGACTCCCCAGTGTACTGCTCTTCCCACTATACACAAGACAAAAACAGTGGAACCTTCTTTCCAGAAAAATCTGGTTTTGAATTAACCACTTTTGTAAGAGGAGCAACAAGTTATTTTACACCAAAGAACTAGATACCTACCAACTACTTGCGTTCTAGATTTTTAAAATTATTTTTCTTATAACATATGCTATTTCAAAACCAACCTGCTATTCTAACAGATAGGAAAGAAATGTAGTAATACAGATATTTTTAAAATATGCTTTTATTGATTTTTAGACAGAGAAGAAGGGAGAGGGAGAAATAGAAACATCGATGAGAGAAGACGAACATCATCAATCTGCTGCCTACTGGGGATCGAGCCAGCAACCCTGGCATGTGCCCTGACTAGGGATCAAACTGGCGACCTCTTGGTTCCTGGGTCACCGCTCATCAGCTGAGCCATACCAGCCAGGCAGTAACACTGATTTTTTTTTTTTAAATATATTTTTATTGATTTCAGAGAGGAAAGGAGGAGGAGAGAGAGATAGAAACATCAATGATGAGAGAAAATCATTGATCGGCTGCCTCCTGAATGCCCCTATTGGGGCTCAAGCCCACAATCCTGGAACATGCCCTTGACCGGAATCGAACCCGGGACCCTTCAGTCCACAGGCCAACGCTCTATCCACTGTGCCAAACCAGCTAGGGCAGTAACACTGATTGTTAAACTATTAAATCTAGCCTCTCACAGAAGACTTATGCTCAGAGTTGGGCTTATGCAGCTTCTCTATAAGTTCCATTAATTACTGCCTCTTTAGCTTCCTATACTTACAAGATTGAGAAAACAAAAGATTAGCTATTGAAGTCAACCTGGTGGATCTGCTATTCCAACAATGAATGCAGAACGCTTGGATATCACTAAAATTCGCATATATGTTAAAAATTACAATATACAAATTAGTTATAGTAAAAGTGGATGATTTCTAGTTAGCTCTTAGGAAATAATATATGCAGGTCTTCTAACAAATGAATGTTATATAAAACAAATAACATTTTCCAAAATAAGCCCCAAACAGCAAAACCCACAGCTAGACTGCTGGTATCTTTTCTATTAGTAATTTATTGACTTAGTTTCTGACTTGACAACCAAAGTCCAGCCATACAAATCTGTTACATTTAACCAATTACATGCATGAGATTATTCCTAGGTGGTTCAATTTATATTACATTTTAGGTAGGTAACGTCACAAAAAATCTACATGTTTCAGGGTCTTTCTATCAACAGGCACCTCTACCATTTTAAACTTCTAAAAGCACAACACAACCCTCTATTAGTAGAGATCCTAATTTTATTCACGAAGTCTCTCTAAAACTGCCTAAGTGAAAAGGAGCTCATCCTCCTTTGAGGAGATCCTTACACTTTCACTGCATATCTAGATACTTCTCCCAACTCAACCCTTCCATTCATTTTACATCATAGGTATATTTCTATGTATCAGCAGAAATGAACTGCTTAGAGAACCTGATAAAACCAATGCTGGCTGAAACACTTTACAGCAAGCTCCTTATATAATGCCATTAACAATTATTCTTTTTACTTTGAAATACAAAGAGACATATGGGCTCTAATTGTACTCAGCATTACTAATAAAAATCTTTGCCCATTCTAGGGTGCACACTAAGTTAAGAGGCAGAGGAATGATTCAAGGTTTCAGTTCAAATCATTATCTATTTTATGTCCAGTTCTATGCAAGATTCTGTCAGTATAAGGATGACAGATATAGTTCTCACCCTGAAAGTGCTTACTTACATGTGGTCACCAAGACATACATATAAAGTAACTTCAAAGGACTACCATCAGGGGTAAGGCACAGAGTGCTACAGGAACCCTGAAAAAAGCAGTCAGCCATATCCTGTACTTTAAAATAATATTGCATTTACTTCTTACAAGGACCCAATGAATATTGTGTGGTCCTCCAATAGCCTGCACCAAGAATGTTCAGCTATAGACCCCGACCATGAGAAGTTTAGTATCTAATGGTTACTGAATTCTTAGAATGTAAAAATTTACTACACATGCTTTGAGTACCAAGAAAGAATAATGCTTTTTAAAGTTTCCATCTTCTACAGTATACCATATTGCCATAGAATGACCCTGTCGACTACAGGAGCCAAGAGCCAAGTAAGGCTACTATAACTAAGAAACCAAATTTTTAATTGTATTTAAATTAATTTTTATTATTGATTGAGGTGAAATTCACATATCATACTATGTTAAAGAATACAATTTAGGGTTGTCTATTCACAATGTTGTATAACCATCAGCTCTATATCCTTGCCAAATATTTTTCTTTTCTTTTATTAAAACCATCTAGTAAGAAGTAGTACCTTTATGGTTTTTTTATTATTATTGATTTCAGAGAGGAAGGGAAAGGGAGAGAGAGAGAGAAACATTAATGATGGGAGAGAATCATTGATTGGCTGCCTCCTGCACACCCCACACTGGGGATGGAGCCCGCAACCCAGACATGTGACCTTGACCAGAATCAAACCTGGGACCCTTCAGTCTGCAGGCTGACACTCTGCCCACTGAGCTAAACCAGCTAGGACTCTTTATGGTTTTCAGTTGTACTTTCTTAATAACCATTTTGATTTTTAATTTAAAACACAATACTTAACTACTGAAAAACTTTTAAGTATGTTTGAACAACTTGGGTATGTGATTCTACCTCTGAAACTGCGAATTTTATAATATCTAAACATAGACCAACTGTTTAGCATCTGAATTGAGAGTACTTTTTAAGTGGAATTACACTTACTAGTATAGGTTAGTTTTGCACTATCCAATACATTTTAGCTATTAGATAAATATAACTAACTGAGCATTTGAAATATGGCTATAAAATACACACCAAATTTGGAAGATTTGGTATCATAAAGAGTAAAACATTTCATTAATTTTGCACACTTATATGATATTGAAATAATGTAATGGGTTATTTCAAAGATATTTAAGTTATTTTAACCGGTTTCAATTATTTTAATGTAGCATTGGAAATTTTTAAATGACCTATCTGGTTTAAACATATTTCTATTACACAGTACTGCCACAAAATAAGCCATACAATACTTACTTTTCTTACTTTCCAAGAAGATACCATCCCTATATTCCCTAACATATATTATAAAAACATACATTAAAATAAGCATCTTTTGTAGCCAATGTGTTAGATACTTCAAAGAATCCTATGTAATAAAAGCCTAATATGCTGTGTCTGGTCATCCAGTGACCAGTCAACTATTCAACCAATCAAAACGTAACATGCTAATGTTATGCTAAGGCCACTCAACTGCTCACTATGACGTGCACTGACCACCACAGGGCAGACAGTCGACTGGTCAACCAGTCACTATGACGTGCACTGACCATCAGGGGGCAGACCCTCCGACCGGTAGGTTAGCTTGCTGTTGGAGTCCGGCCGATCGGGACTGAGCAAGATGAGCCGGACACACCCTTGAGCCCTCCCGCAGTCTCTCCCTGGCCCGATCTTGCATTAGTGGAGTCCCTTGGCCTGGCCTGTGCCCTCTCGCAATTGGGACCCCTCAGGGAATGTCAGAGCTGGTTTCAGCCTGATCCCAAGGCCACTCCCCTTGGGAGGGCGCCAGACGCAGGGCTCACGGCTGGTGAGCACTGCTGCGGAAGTGCAAGCCTCTCCTGATCAGGACTGATTGGGCACGAGCCCGCAGCAGTTGCAGTGGGGCCGGGATGAGTGGGAATGGCAGGTAGGAACTGCAGGCGGGGTTGGACTGCGGGTTTCGGCCCAATCCCCGCAGGTCACCCAGAGGGCCCCACCGTGCAGGAATTCATGCATCAGGCCTCAAGTATAACATAAGTAAGAGTCTTTGCCCTTGGGTTCCCAGTTTAATATTGGTTAGTCAAACAAATTTGCTGGAAAAGCTCTGCATTTTAAAATTTTAGAACAGCTACTTGACTATAATTAAAAGGCAGAGATGACAGTAACAGTTTAGATCCAACCCCTCAGGTTTAAAATCTGAGGGATTTTGTGGTATGATTCCACTGGTATTAGCCTTAATTATAAGGTTCCCAGTAGATTTAGTGGATTCATTTTCTCCTGGGATCCTTCAAGACTGCAAAGAATAGGCCCTGGTACATCTAAAACTGAGAGTATATATATCACAAGTTTATTTTAATCAACAATTAAATCAATGATTAAATGGTCTAAAAATAAAGTCAATAATGAGAATGCTAAGAGAAAACTGTTTTCTTTGATTTTGATCATTCATCAATTAAGGACCATAAACATATCTATAAAAATTTAGAATGAAAAACAGAACTTTTATTAAAAACTAGTGGCCTGGTGCACGAAATTTGTGCACACGCGCGGGGGGTTGGGGGTTGTTGGAATCCCTCAGCCCGGCCTGCACCCTCTCACAATCCAGGACTGCTAGCTCCTAACCGCTCACCTGCCTGCCGGCCTGATTGCCCCTAACCACTCTGTCTGCTGGCCTGCTCGCCCCCAACTGACCCCCACTGATGGCCCGCTCATCCCCAACTGGTCCCCACTGACGGCCCGCTCGTCCCCAACGCCCCCCCACCCCCACCGACCTGATCACCCACAACTGCCCTCCCCTCTTGGCCCCTAACCGCCTCTACCTCGGCCCCGCCACCATGGCTTTGTCCAGAAGAACATCTGGAAGGTCTCCTGGAAGGACTCCCAGTCTAATTAGCATATTGCCCTTTTATTAGTATAGAGGCCTGGTGCAGAGGTGGGGGCCAGCTGGTTTTCCCTGATGGGTGTCCCAGATCAGGGTGGGGGTTCCCTTAGGGGTGGGGCAGCCTGGGTGAGGGTCCTGTGGTGGTTTGAAGGCCGGCCACGCCCCCATTGGGGTGGGAGTCCTCACTGGGCATGGTGTCAGCCTGGGCAAGGGGCTGGGGCAGTTTGCAGGCCAGCCATGCACCCATGGGGTGAGGGTCTTCACTTGGGTCGTGGCCAGCCTGGGTGAGGGGCTGATGGCTGTTTGCAGGCTGGCCACGTCCCCCAGCAGGGACCCTCACCCCATGGGGCGTGGCCAGCCTGGGTAGGGGGCTGAGGGCCGTTTTCAGGCCCCAGCAGCTGGCCTGGGCGACCCAAGCCTCCCGCGTGCTCAGGCCAGCTCCGTGGCCACCGCCCACAGGCCCCTCCTTCAGCAGCCAGCCAGGGCGGGCGGGAAGCTTGGCTTCCTCCTTCGCCAGGGGCAACCCAAGCCTCCCACCCGCTCCCACTGGCTCCGTGGCCGCTGCCATCTTTGTCCCGTTAATTTGCATATTCCCTCCTGATTGGCTGTGTGGCGCCATGGGTGTATTGTCAATTTACATATTTGTCTATTATTAGTGTAGACTAGTAGCCTGGTGCACAAAATTCATGCACATTAAAAGGGAATTAATTAGAGAAAATATTTTAATATTGCTATTTGCCCTTTCTCTATAATAGAAGTGTCAGAGATGAAAGAAAATTAGCAAAATATATATGAAAATCTTCCTCCTGTCAGAGTCTGGGGCACAACTCGGGACACAGAGTCAAGTCCCGGCTCACCCGCATGTACCTCGAAATCACGTGAGATCCAGACCCAGCCAGCCCCACCCCCATCAAGCCCTGCTGGGTGGGGAGCACACCCTCAAGTCCCCCGGCCCAGTGCCAGGGCAGGGGGAGCAGCCTCAGTTCCCCCGGCCCGGCACTGGGGCTGGGGGCACGGCCTCAGGTCCCCCTTCTAGCTCCGCCTGGTGGGGGGTGCAGCCTGAGGACCCCATCAAGCCCCGCCGGGCGGGGGGCACAGCCTTAGGTCCCCCGCCCTGGCCTGGCGCCACGCCCTTATCTATTAAGGGCAGCCTCAGGTCCCTGCTGATCGCTCATTACAGCTCCTTACAGGAACCCTGCCTCCACTGTGGGCGCAGCCATCTTGTGGCGGCGTGATGGAGTGAGAGTCAATTTGCATATTACCTCTTTATTATATTAGAGGATAAATATAATAGAATCACAATCACACACATTTCACTTAAATACAAATCCTTAAGTGTCATCTAATCAATATTCCACTCAGTGTGTGTCACAGAGAACAGGTGAGAGACAGTTTGCTGTTGCCTCAAATGGCCTGTAGCACCTTCATTCCTGGTAACATGAGCATTTCATGGTACTGAGTGGTATTTTAGTGTTCAAATATTCATGTTTTCACCCACACATACAACAGTGACCCCTGAACTTAAGCCACCCCACATGGTGTTCTGATGAAAAAGCACCATTTCAACAATTAGGAAAAAAAAACCCTGGTTTTTAGAGATTGAATGTTTTATATGTTCTAGCTCCCAAATCCACTGAAACACTCTACGTCCACTGTGGTGAATGAAGTAGCTGTTCTAAAATCTGAAATGTGGAATGAGGGTTTTTTCTCCCCTAAATAGATTTATTCAAATGACTAAGACTGTCTTTGCCAGTACTAAGACTATGAAGTACTATGAAACTCCATAAGGGGCTACAGAAACATAAAGCAGAAAATACCAGTTTCACAAAAGATATAACAGTATTTATTAACAGGTGATATTAAGGAAAACAAAAATTCCAGGTAAAATGCCAGTTTCTTAGTTTTTATGATAAATGTACCAAAGTAACATCAGATGATAACATCAGAGGAAACAAACTGGGTGAAAGTACAGGGGGACTCTGTACTATCTCTACAACTTGTCCATAAATCTAAACATTTTCCCAAATGCTTTTTAAAATTCCAGGTAGAGCCCAGTTAGAGTGCCATCCTAAAATGCTAAGATTGAGAGTTCCATCCTCAGTTATGGCAAACACAAGAAACACCAATGAGTGCATACACAAGTGGAATAACAAATCTATGTTTCTCTCTCAAATCAATCAATCAATAAATCCCAGGTAGGAAGTACAGCCTACACAAAAAACCATAATGAAGGTACGGTGTGATCCATTTGAGAACTACAAATAGCCATACTATGGCCAGAACACAATTTCCTATGAAGATATAGTAAGGAAACAAATGAGATTAGAGATGAAGGTAAGAATCAGGAATGAAGACCTTACTTGCATAATGCTAAGAAATGTGAATTTTGCCCTGGCCAGTTTTGCTCAGTGGTAAGAGTATTGGCCCTTAGACCTAAGAGTCACGGGTTCATTTTCTGGTCAAAAGCACATACCTCAGTTGTACCTCAGTTGCAGGCTCGATCCCCAGCTCTGGTCAGGGCATGTGCACAAGGCAACCTATTCACGTGTCTCTCTCACATAGATGTTTCTGTTTCTGTTTCTCTTTCTCTCTCTTTCTCTCTCTCTCTCTCTCTCTCTCTCTCTCTCTCTCTGCCCCCCTTCCTCCTACTCTCTCTAAAGGGTGGGTGGGTAAAAAGAGATTAACCAAAGAACTTGTATACATATATGCATAACCCATGGACACAGACAATAGGGTGGTGGAGTCCTGGGAATAGAGGGTGTAGCAGACTATAAGGGGTAAATAGGAGATAAAAGGGGACCTATGTAATACTTTCAACAATAAAGATGTTTTTAAATAAAAAATAAAATACATCCAATTGAAAAAATAGTAATAAAAGTCCATGGAAAAAATATCCTCAGGTGAGGATTTTTAAAAAAAAAAAAATGTGAATTTTAATTTGGAAAGAGTGAGAAGTTACCAAGAATTTCAAATAGTAGTGACTAACAATCACAGAAGATGAACTGGGGATAAAAGAGGAGGGTAAGAAGTAGCAGTCAAATTCATAATGTACTGCAGGTCAAACTGACAGGATCTGCTACTGCAGATAGGGGGAGTATACAGAAGTTTAGAAATAAGTCAAGAATAATGCAGGGCTCTTGAAACCAGAGTAACTGGATGGATGATCTTACTATTTACTGAATCTCAAGTAGAACCATTTTTGAAATGGAAAACCTCAAGATTTTGTACATGTTACTTAAGTTCAAAATGATCTATTAGACTTGCAAGGTGAATATTCTATTCTGGAATCCAAGAAGGAAAGTTAGGGCTAGAGATACATATCTAAGAGTAACCAGAATATAAATAGTATTTATATTCTCACCAAGGGTGAGAGCTCTTAAAAGAGTACTCTCCAACATTTAGAAGTCAGGTAGAGCAGAGGCCAGCAAAGCAGACTAAAGGGAGCAGCCACTGAGCTTGGAAGCATGAGTGAGGGGGGATGAAAAACAGGCAAGTGTGGTATCAAAGAGGCCTAGAGAAGAGTAAGTTAATAAAAATCCTACATGCAACATGCACATGGTAAACACAGCATAGACCTTTCTTCCTCTCAAAGAGCACTGAATTTCCTGATAAACCACATTTATCAGAGAAATGTTTCGTGGTAGCTACTATATCATAGGTGATATTTCTCTAATAAGGGAACTATCTCGTAGAACAGAGTTTCTTATGTGTGGGTGCACATCGGAACTACTGGAAAGATCTTTTTTAATAAAGCAATGCCTGGCAACATACCCCAGAGAATCACATTTAATTGATCATGGGTGCAACTCAGGCACCAGGATCTGGATACCTCGTGGCACAGTTCATATAATAAAAGAACCTCTCGATTCTTATGGCTTTCCAAATAATGAGATTCCTACCATTCTCCAACAGTGACCATTCTTTTTTGGGGGGCAGGAGAGATCATTTTTTATTTTTTAGAAGCATGATGATCATTGCAGCTATATTATCCTTATTTATACTCATCTAGAGGCCCGATGCAAGAAATTCGTGCAAGGGGCTCGACCCTCGCAGCCCTGGCTTTGTCCAGAAGGTCATTCAGCCGGTCTAATTAGCATATTACTCTTTTATTATTATAGATACCATCTTTGTATGAGTGGGAGCCTCTTAAAATTTGGCTGCCAAGGCTACACAACATGAGAGCTTCAAATGCAGATACACAAAGACATACAAAACGGCAAAGAATTAATGAAAGATAGCAAATTAGGGTATTTAAAGCTTTATATTATTACAGAGAAAGTATTGAAAAGCAAAAGATTCTCACTGCAATGAATGTGTTGTGTGTAAGGTGATGGATGCATTAAGTAAATGAAGGGAATCCTTTCACAATTATATATGCATATCAAGTCACAATGTACTTTTAGCTATCTTATTTTTATTTGTCAATTCTACTTCACTAAGATTGAAAAGTAAAAGATTTTAATATGAGCAGTATCACTACCATTATAGAGCAAATAATAAAGGTACTGAAGAAATTATTTCATCACTCATCACAGTGAATGATGTAATATTAGTATCACTCACTGTGTGCTACAACAAATTACCAGAATGTGCTTGAATGCACCAAATATAAGCCACCTTAGAGTGAGTTTATAATAGTTTAAGTCTGGTTTGATAAAATTTCTTTTACTCTTCATCAACCTTTTAGGTTAGGTTCTTAGTTCCAAAATACCTAAAAAAATTGGCCAATTCAGACTTGAAAGAAAGGCTGTTTTTTAAACATTACTCTACCACAATGAGAAGTTACTCAACTGTCAATATTATGAAAGGAATCCATCATGTTGAGCTATAGAAGACTAGTTGCTGAGGAAAAGTTACAGTAAATAAATTAACCCAAGACAACTAAATAACTATAAATACTGTGTTCAAAGTAAACAGAAATATCAGAGTAGGGGGAAAAATGAGCTTACCTGAAACAGTTTCAAACATATACATACAAATTTATCCAGACAAACCACAGCCACATTGACAAGAAAAAGGAAATCAAAACAATCACTAAATATGCTGTATACAACTAATTTTTTTTCAGTTAAGTAAATATTTGCAAGCAATATTGGGTTTAAACAACTTAGCCATGATGAAGCGTAATATTAGCTGACTAACAAGAATCAAAATCACAATTACAAAAGAAAAGATCAAGAGAATAGTTTAAAGAATCCCAAAATCTGAGTATGGGAGGCAACCAATCGATGTGTCTCTTACAATGATGTTTCTCTCCCTCCCCAAACTCTTCCCTCCTTCCCTTCCACTCCCTCTAAAAACCAGTGGAAAAATATCCTCAGGTGAGGATTAAAAAAAACACACACATGCATTCAAGTCATTGATCTGTCCACTATTACATGTACTAACATGTTAAAACAAATGGTTCTTTTAAATTTAAGGGCAAAAGTATGCTCATTAAGAATCTTGTCAATTTACATTGAAATTTAAAAAATAAAACTCACATACATTTACTTACCTTGAAAGGTTTGTCTCCACTGTGTGTCAGCATATGCCTCTGTAACCAACTCTGACTGGTTGACGGAGTGTTATATACTTTACAACCTTTCCATAAGCAAACAAATACCTGTTAAAAAAAGAGCAATAATAACTTTCAGTACTTATTTCAACAGTTTTATTCCTTCTAAGCTCAAATGAGCATGTTGTAAGCCTTCAATTGACAAAAAGAGCCAATCAAATGCTTAATGTTAAACTGAACTTCCAGTATGATAAGCTTGTAACCCTTCCTTCCCCCTTAAGGCTGTTGTCCATTCCCTCAATAAGGAACTAATACACCAATGCCAAAGTACCATTCAAAAGGAAATATACAAATTAACAAAACATCCCTAGGACCTAGGTGTATGAACCATTTTGTATTTACTATATGAGGAAACAGGCACGTATTAACTGTAATTATCAAGAAAACATAACCCTGGCCCATGTTTCTCAGTGGTTAGAGCGTCAGCCCACACACCAAAGGGTAGAGGGTTTGATTCCTGGTCAAGGGCAAGTACCTGGGTGCGGTAGGCAACCAATCAATGTCTCTCTCCCTCACATCGATGTTTTTCTCTCTCTGTGTCTCTCCCCCCTTTCCTTCGCTCCCACTCTAAAAATTAATGGAAAAGAAATCCTGGGGTAAGCATTAACCTAAATAAGAAAACAGATATAAACAATGAAAAAAAAACAAGAGTCAAATGTTCATTAGTGGATACTGATAGTTGCATCTTCAAAGAATGAGTAATACAACTATCAAATTACAACTAAATTTCTATTATCACATGCACACTACCTATTCTTACATTGTTATAGTCATTTAAAATATTTTTAGCCCTAGCGGATTTGGCTCAGTGGATAGAGCATCAGCCTGAGAACTGAACGGTCCCGGGTTCAATTCCAGTCAAGGGCACATGCCCCGGTTGTGGGCTCAATCCCCAGTAGGGGACTTGCAGGAGGCAGCTGATCCATGATTCTGATTCTCTCTCATCATGGATGTTTCTATCTCTCTCTCCCTCTTCCTTTCTCTCTGAAATCAATAAATATGTTTAAAAATAAAATAAAATTTTTAAAAAATATATTTTTAATTATCTTAAATTGGAAGCAAAATCTAATGCAAAATGTCAAATTAACATAGTTCCAAAAGCAATGGGCATGAGCTACTCTATCATCATAGTAATTTACATTTTTGACTGGGTTTAGAAAATCAGTTTTCTAATTGATTATACTGTCATCAAACTGGATATTAAAACAGATCGCTAAAATCAGCAAAAAAATTATGAATCCCTCCCAGGCAGTGTGCCTCAGTGTAGTGCCTGAGCGTAGACCCTGAACCCAGATGTCATGGTTGATTCCCTGTCAGGGCACAGGCCTAGGTTGCAGGCTCGATCCCCAGCAGGGGGTGTGCAGGTGGCAGCCAATTGATGGTTCTCTCTCATTGATGTTTCTATCTCTCTCTCCCTCTCCCTTCCTCTCTCTGAAATCAATTTTTTTTTAATTTTAAAAAAAGAAATACAAATCTACTGTAATCATCACCTTCAAAGTACCATTTCTTAAGCTCTGCTCTTTTCTGAGGTAAGAACAATTATAAATAGAGCCACACTTTGAAGACTATAATGTACTACACATAAACAGAAAAAAACACACAGAACGAAGGAAGCAATCATTAAAATAACAGATCAATTTTTACTCAAAACCAAAACCATTTTACATCAGATAGGTCTAACTAGGCAACATTGTTTGATGTGACTATTCAGAAAGTTATATCCTGATTCCACAAAAGATTTGTGAGTCTTTTTAAGAAGATATGTCATTAACATTTCTTCCTTCATACTTAAAATTTCTGGCCTAGTACACATTTATAAAATGATTGCTATAGTTCCCAAAATTAAAAGCTACCTTTTAAATGCATTCAGGAAAAAAGGGAAAAAATGTGAAGCTACACCTATGATGTTATGGAAACTAATTCAGTAATATTTGATAATCACATAAGATAATCAATGCTATCTATCAATTTCCTGACTGAAGACTTACTAGACTCTTAAAGTCTTAAATTTTGAATCCAGGTTATAAACAGGAATCAAAGCTTGGTTTAAAATTTTCATAAATCATACCCAAAAATCAGAAATGCCTTAAAACAAGTATTTGGGTACAAAATTAATATAATTTATGTAATAACTTTTGTAACAGTGAAGAATTCTGCTGATATAACTCTTAAGTGACCCCTGTGCTGAATTACTCTCAAAAGAATTTTTTTCCAGAAAAATATTCAAACACTAACCTAGTATTAACCAACCACTACATTTGAGAGAAACCACAAATCTCTAACTTCTAATTTTTTTCCCCTATGAATAAACATAAGTATGGAGGCAATGTAATTCCATCATATAATAGCCTTAATTGTGAGTAGGCATGGTCTAGACTAGAGATGGAATAATTTCTAGTAACACTATTAGGGCAACACCTTCAAATTCAAAGAAAAACCATAACCTTTAACCTAGTAAATATTTTAGGAAATGAAATTAAGTGTAAAGAGACCAAAGCTAACTATGTTTACCCATATTTGGATGAAATACTTGTGAAATATTTGAAAAATAATTAGGGGGCAAGAAGAAGGAAGCAATAAACTTGCACAAGGATAGTCTTGACATACACAATGGCACTAAAAATCCACATCAAGGATCCACAAAATTTTTAAAAGCTAAATTTCCTTTCCTAATTTATATTAGAAAATCCCTTGGATAAAAACAGGTAGTCCAAAATCTGACATAAGAATCTTTATTCAAACCTCAGTTCTTTTCTGATGCCAGTTTGTTAAAAATATTTTATACCCTGTTTTTAGAAACGTTCTCATTGCAAAAATTCTAAAAACCAAACACCATAGGAATTAAACCCAAATATGAAAGTTCAAAAATAAAACCTCTTAAGGTTCCTCTATCCTATCTTAAAATGAATTAAGATTTAGCCACATTAATTAGAACATTCGATGTATATCAGGTTGTATTATATGTAACAGAAATAGAAAGAACAAAAGCAAATGACTAAATTCTAGTAAGCTTTCACACTTCACAGCTATGTAATTTTGGAAGAAATCACCTATCTAAGTCTCTTATTTCCCTTTTCATCAAAAACATTATGAACACACATTTGATAACTCCAAAACACGGTAAAAATGTAAGATGATGTATATTCTCTAAGAAAGACGTTAACAGAAAAAATGTTTGTATTAGACATTGGAGATACCGTCTCAAAATAACCGCCACCAGATTTTTCTGCAACTGTGGATGAAAAAGAAAGCCACACGCGCACGGCCAGTGCTTCTCAAAGGTCAGTGTCGACCTCTGAACCAGGAAGTCACGGTTCGATTTCTGGTCAGGGCAATTGCCTGGGTTGCAGGCTCAATTCCCAGTGTGAGGGGTGTGTAGGAGGCAGCTGATCAATGATTCTCTTTCATCATTGATGTTTCTATCTATCTCTCATCTCCCTTCCTCTCTGAAATCAATAAAAATATTTTTTAGCCCTAGCTGGTTTGGCTCAGTGGATAGAGCGTCAGTATCCGGCCTGAAGGGTCCCGGGTTCGATTCCAGCCAAGGGCACATGCCTGGATTGCAGGCTCCATCCCTAGTTGGGGAGGGGGAAGAGTGTGCAGAAGGCAGCCGATCAGTGATGCTCTCATCATTGATGTTTCTATCTCCCTCTCCCTTCCTCTCTAAAATCAATAACAATGTATTTTAAATATATATATATTTTTTAAATAAAATAGTAAAAAATAAAATCAGGAAGGGGTTAAATGGATGATTTTAGAGTTAAGGTCTAATATTTCTCAGGGAAAAATTCTTTCTTTTACAAAATGTGAACATACAAAAGAGAAGCATATTTTTTTATATCTATTTTGTCTCAAACCAGTTTGCTCTTTCAAGATCTGTCTAAAATGATAGCTATAATTTTGTATCATTAATTTTAGCCACAGTAAATGTATTAACATTTTCAATTTTCTGTTAAAGATATGTAATAAAACAGAGGACAAAAATGTTTAAAAACCTAAAATATTTTTCATGTATTGCAAAAGATATGACAAATCTCATGTTGTCTTCAGGAGATATCAGATTGGCGATCAAAACACAAAGTGAGCCCTGGCTGGGTAGCTCAGCTGGTTGGAGTGTCATCCCATATACCAAAAGGTTTCGGGTTCAATTCCTGGTCAGGGCACATACATGGATTGCAGGTTCGATCCCCAATTGGGGGGCAGCTGATCGATGTTTCCCTTTCACATGGATGTTTCTCTCTCTCCCTTCCTTTCCCTCTCCCCCCCCAAAAATCAATAAAAACATATTCTCAGGTGAGGATAAAAACAAAACAAACAAACAAAAAAACGCAAAGTGACCACCTAAAATTGATTTCACTTCCTAGCAGAAATCTGATGTAACCCTGATAGTCTACAAATTTTATATAACATAAAGGTAACTGGCCTCATTCAAGTCTTTGAATAATATCCTACTGACCCCCCACTCCTAATCACCCTCTGGTCCTCTCCCCTCAAACACACCAAAGAACATTTACAAATGCAAACTTAATAGAAGGATGTAAAATAACTCCTGCATCAAGAAACATGAACATATTTCTTTCTAGCAACTGTATTTAAAGTAAGAAATAGTTAAAAGAGAAAGAACAGAAGACTAATGGATCTTTTTGGACCACTGAAATCCTACAAGATGAAGTTGCATACCTATCAAAACACTGGGGTTTGAAATTTGATTAGTAAAACAGCTCAGTCTAGTTTTGGAAATCCAGGCATACATGAAATTATGGACACAAGAACATAATTCTATTACATTTAACAAAAAAATTAATATTTTGTGCCTGTTTTTATATTTTAAATAGCAGAAAACCATTTCATGACTCTTTTTAAAAACGGTATATTTGTAATTTGCTATTTCAATGGTTAGTGTAACTTTTAATATAGAGTTAAGTATCCAACCACTTTGACACATGAAAAGGTCAGGAAAACTTAACTTCATCTGGCTTCAGACTATAAATATAAAGTCCTAAAATATTAAAAACCTAAAATATTTTTCATGTATTGCAAAAGATATGACAAATCTCATGTTGTCTTCAGGAGATATCAGATTGGCGATCAAAACACAAAGTGAGCCCTGGCTGGGTAGCTCAGCTGGTTGGAGTGTCATCCCATATACCAAAAGGTTTCGGGTTCAATTCCTGGTCAGGGCACATACACAGCAGTGACACAGCAACATTGTTTAAAGGGGGAAAAGGAAGTTTTTAAGCTGTTACATGATGGTTTTGTTTTTTTCCAGAGTGAAGATCAAAGTGGGATGAGGAAAAAAAAAAATAAGATTTAATATAATATTTAAATCTTACTAACCTACTGCTCCATGCTCCAGTAAATTATCTTTCAATAATTAAAAGCACAAAGTCCTCTAGAGTTACCAATTTTTTCCTCATTTGCTTCTATTCCATTATGATAGTATAATACATATGGTAGAAAAAAAGAAATTAAAAGATTAAAAAAAAACAATTATGTCATCAAAATCTGCTATTTTCCACTTACTATATGCAGAAAGTAGAACAGTAATTACCAGGGGCTAGGGGAAGGGAAGTCAAGGAAGTTATTATTTAATTGGTACAAACTTCAGTTTTGGATAATGAAAGGTTCTGGAGATGGACAGTGATTATGGTTGTTCAACAATGTAAATGTACTAATGCCACTGAAGTGTACACTTAAAATTATTTTTTTTCAAGTTCCAAATTTCAAAGAGTTCATTTAAACACACACACACACACACACACACACACACACTCCAAACAACAGCTACTCTATTTTTTAAAAATATATTTTTATTGATTTCAGAGAGGAAGGGAGAGGGAGAGATAGAAACATCAATGATGAGAGAAACATTGATCAGCTGCCTTCTGCATGCCCCTTACGGGAGATCAAGCCCGCAACCCGGGCGCGTGTCCTTGACCAGAATCGAAGCAGGGACCCTTTAATCTGTAGACTGGCACTCTATCCACTGAGCAAAACCAGCTAGGGCAACAGCTACTCTATCTTTAAGCATAAAACCAGATCAAGATTTCCAGGTTTTCAAATTCTCATTCACACTTTCATTCTAAAAGCATAGTCTGTATATACACCAATGACTGGTTTGTAGAAAAATTCGGATGTATTTTCTACATTTCTCCAATACATATGTAGTTCAGCAATTAACATCCTTCAAGAATGAGGATTCTTGCCAGACCAGCATCACTCAGTGACTGAGCAGTGACCTGTGAATCAGGAGGTGACCGTTTGATTCCCGGTCAGGGTACATGATTCCTGATCAATGTTTCTCTCGCATCACTAATGTTTCTATCTCTCTCTTACTCACTAAAATCATAAAAAAAAAAAAAAAAAATATATATATATATATATATTTATATATATAGATATACATATATATATCTATATTCAAATAAGATCTCCTTTCTGTGGTCAAAATAACATTTCTCTTGCCCTGGCCAGTTTTCTGTGGTTAGAGCACCCACATGCTGGATTCCCATCAAGGACACCTACCTCGGTTGCAGGTTAGCTCCACATCTCTGACCCTGGTCAGGGCTCATGCAAGAGGCAACCAATTGATGTCTGTCTCTGTCTCTCTTTCTTTCTTTCTCTCTCTCTCTCTCTCTCTCTCTCTCTCTCTCTCTCTCTCTCTCTCCCCGCCCCCCATCCCTCTCTCCCTCCCTCCCTCCCTTCCACTCTCTGAAAAAGAAAAAAAAAAATTCTCAGGTGAGGATTAATACACACACACACACACACACACACACACACACACACACACACACACACACACGGCGCTAGAGGCCCGGGGGGGAGAGGGATCCCTCAGCCTGGCCTGTGCCCTCTTGCACTCCGGGAGCCCTTGGGGAATGTCTGACTGACAGCTTAGGCCCATTCCCCATGGGGAGCGGGCCTAAGCCAGCAGTCAGACATCCTTAGTGCTGCAGCAGAGGCGGGAGAGGCTCCCGCCACCACCACTGTGCTAGCCAGCCGTGAGCCCGGCTTCTGGCTGAACAGGGATCCCCCTGTGGGAGAGCACTGACCAGCAGGGGGCAGCTCCTGCATTGAGCGTTTGCCCAGGTGGTCAGTGCAAGTCCTAGAGACCAGTCATTCCGCCATTCTGTCGATTTGCATATTAGCCTTTTATTATATAGGATGTTTTATATATTTTATGCATATATATAATATACATATAATATATATATATATATATGTATATATATTTTTTTTTACTCTAAAAATTAGCCAGAGGATCATTATTTGTAACAAAGTAATTTTATGAATAAGGATTCAAGAAATGACATAGGGGTTTTCATTTCAACAAATTTATAATTATTATAGAAATTAACAACATTTCATGTCTAGCTCTATATCATCAATAAGGTACATGTATCCCTAGCTGGTTTGGCTCAGTGGATAAAGCATCAGCCTGCAGACTGGAGGGTCCCAGGTTTGATTCCCACTAAGGGCACATGTCCCGGTTGTGGGCTCAATCCCCAGGAGAGGGTGTGCAGGAGGCAGCCAATCAATGATTCTCTCTCATCATACGAGTTTCTATCTCTCTCTCCCTCTCCCTTTCTGAAATTAATAAATATATATATATTAAAAAATAAATAAGGTGCATGTAGTTGCAGTGACTACATGATACATTCAATCTATAAGTCACATTTTTTTCTACAAATCTGTAAAGAGCTGAAAACATTCTCGTAAGGCTGTGTGCCAACTCAACTTGTAAAATCCAAGACTTAGAAATGTGAAATTCTTCCACATTTACTAAGAGAAACCCAGGGATCTTCTATATAGCTCGGAATCCTTTACATAGCTGCTAAGTCAAGTTACTAAAAAGCATCATGCCATGGCTCAAAAGACTACTGTAGTGATATATACCAAGTGACATCAAGCATTGACTCGCAAAAGGCAACTCAGTAATGACTAGGAAATCAACTTGGTTAAGAAAATTCTCAGCCCGGCCAGCATGACTCAGTGATTGAGTGTCGACCTATGAACCAGATCATGATTTGATTCCTGGTCAGGGCACATGCCCGGGTTGTGCACTCAATCCCAAGTTTAGGCTTGCAATAGGAAGCCGATCAAAGATTCTCTCTCATCACTGATGTTTCTTTCTCTCTCTCTCTCTCTCTTCTTTCCTGAAATCAATAAAAATATATTTTTTTTTAAAAAAAAGGAAAATTCTCACCAAAAACCTGATTGGGGAGGGGCAGGTATGGTGGGGAGAAACATATTACCAAAGTTGCCTAACCACTGAGATGGTTAAACAGTGAAAAACCATAGGATGAACAGTTTATTAATACACCATCTGGTATCTACCCAGACACCATATATATTAAATCTAATAATAAGACAAATGTTTACTTATCAAACTTGAGTATTTAAAAGACTGCTAACACATTACAACATATGGTGACAACGGCAAATACTTTTTAAAGAAGTTTTTAAATGTAATACCACAGGTAAATATGTTAGGGGTGCTTATATGATTATATTGTTTTTTGGTTAAAGATCAATAATAGAACCTTGGAAACAGCTGCATACTCACTTAAACCCTAATGATTTTAACCGTTTTAGTATAAGTATATCTCAACAGTGATGGCAGGGTGATGGAAAATGTGTGGCCTAATAAACTATCAGTATTTACAATGTAACATTAATTCCTAGAAAATGTACTAAACATGGTAATTATTCAAGACAAACCTAGATAAAGCTGAAAATAATATAAATAGTAGAAATATTATAAAGATTTTGTTCCATTCCACTTTGACTCACCTAATTAGCTCAGCTCTTTATTTACTATCCAATAAAACTATCACAACTGCCCTACCCGGTTTGGCTCAGTGGATAGAGCGTCGGCCTGCGAACTGAAAGGTCCCAGGTTCAATTCAGGTCAAGGGTACATGCCTGGACTGTGGGCTCGATCCCCAGGGGGGACCTGCAAAAGGCAGCCGATCCATGATTCTCTCTCATCATGGATGTTTCTATCTCTCTCTCCCTCATCCTTCCTCTCTGAAATCAATATAGATATATTAAAAAAAAAAAAAGAACTGACACAATGTATAAATGTATTCCTGAAAGAATATAAGTCAATACTGACTAATCAGAACTTTTTATCTAAATCAGCTCTGATAAGACCTGGGAAAAGATGATCAGTTTTCATTCGCAAATAGTAAATGCAGATTTTCATTTAATAGGATTGTATACACTAATCCTGATACCAATGGTCTCTCCAGTTAATTTCAGCATCAGGGATAATTTAGAACCACCCTAACAGAAATCATAAAGTGTCAAATCCTAAATGTCCTCAACTGAAAACATCAGAACTTTGGAATACACTGTATTCATTTATAATATTCCGACTATACTTTAGAAAGTCTAATATACCTAAGAGCAAATTAAAGACCACATCATATGTTCTATTTAATTTGATTGCATCAAGTGGAAATTTGCAAACATTTGAAAAAATAAAGCCTGTATAAAAACAATCCCAAATTACTTGGAGGGGGAAAAAAGCCTATCAATTATAAATTAATAAAACTAATGAACACAGGGAGTAAAAAAAAGAAATGACAAAACAAACCCCTCCTCGCTGACCATCTACATGTATGGAACGGATGTGATCTGCCAGATCTGGACTAGAGTTGAAGCAAGCCTGGCACTGGTCCCAACAACAATTATAGGCAATATTTTTGCTTGAAGAAGTAGTGCTTCCTTGTCCATTCATCATTGCTGGAGTTGAACGCCCACTGGAAATTGTGCTGTCTACATCCATTATAGTACTGCTTATGCTACAAAAGAAGAAAAAAGGCTGTGTTATTCCTATTCACTAACATGAATATGATCTTATAAATATTTAATTAAGGTTACCATTTGATATTCTGCCCCATACAAAGCATACTACCCGTTATTTTCCATTAGAAAGTAACAAATAATTTCCTTGAGATTATATAGTTGGCAATAAAGTACAAATCAAAGTGCAAAAAAAAAAAAATGCTAGTACCTCAAAACCAGATATGCATGGGGTAATTTAAATAACTTTTGGCAGTCATGAACTCCCCAATACTATACACTACAAAAAACAAACCAAACACACACAAACATACATATGCACACAGGTCACCACTTTTCATCTCTTCCATAGTTCTAAGCAAAATGGAGGAATAGTTTCCAGATACACGTATATCAGAATCAAAAGATTATCTTTACAATTTTGCAAATCACTAGATGACCCGACATCCTTGTGTCTTTATTAATCTAAGAATATAACTGCCATCACATCCTACCTCTTTCCATCTCAAATAGGTTGGGAAATGTGGCTGTATTTTCTCTTCTAAATAAAAAAGCAGAAGAGAGAAAACTGGGTGCAATAAATTTCTCTGATTTTACCCAAAGTCCAAATAAAATGTCTTTTAATCTAATCTATCTAAAAAAATTGAAAATGCCCATCAATCCCCTTTACTTTTTATTTACTAAACAAAGTATGACATGTTAGTAACCTTTTTATTTACCAAAAATTCTATTAGTAATAAACATTATTGAGTAATTTTAAGTACTTAAAATTTCACATCTTAAGAAATGTAACACAATTTCTCCTTCATTTTAAAAACAAATCACTTTTTTTAAAAAATATCTTCCCAAAGGAAAAACTACATGAAAGTAGCTTCAATTACAGAACAGTCAACGGAAAGAATATTTTCAGACTAAACCCATCAAAAGCTATCTATAGCAGTTTGCAATTTAGTACCAGTAAATTATAAAAATTGTATTATATTAATGGGTATACTTCCCTACTCCAAGTTTTTATTACAGACAATTTCAGACACAAAAAAATGTATCTCAGTCTGATACTGGCTATATGTAATTTGTTTTTCTCAATCATCTGCAAGTTGCAAACATACTTCAATCACAATTATTTCAGCACACGCTCTTCTAAAATTAAAAACATTCACTAATACCATTTCAACCTTATTTGCTCACACCTAAGAATTAAACTGAATTTGAACCTATTTAGTAAGCTTAATGATTTGTGTCTAACAACAAATGCACCCCAAGAACTAGCAAAGATATTCTTGCACGATGCTTCAGTTACAAAAATAGTCTTATCCTGGCCAGTGTGGCTCAGTGGTTGTGCATCGACCATGATCAGGGTTCAATTCCCAGTCAGGGCACATGCCTGGGTTGTGGGCTCAATCCCCAGTAGGAGCGTGCAGGAGGCAGCCAATCAATGATTCTCTCTCACATTGATGTTTCTATCTCTCTCCCCCTTCCTCTCTGAAATCAATAAAAATGTATTTTTTTAAAAAATACTCCTTCCTTTTCCACTAAGTATCTGTATGAGGCCAGATTTTCATCACATAGTTCAACCAAACTAATTCATTGCAAGAGGCACGGATGAGAACTAGCTGTTAAGCCAGACATTAAAGACATTAAAAATAAAACAATGTCACTTCTATTTCTTTAACTGGAGAAGTTATTTTACATTTTATAAAAATACTCTTTAGCCAAAACTGGTTTGGATCAGTGGATAGAGCGTCGGCCTGCGGACTGAAAGGTCCCAGGTTCGATTCCAGTCAAGGGCATGTACCTGGGTTGCGGGCACATCCCCAGTAGGAGATGTGCAGGAGGCAGCTGATCGATGTTTCTCTCTCATCGATGTTTCTAACTCTCTATCTCTCTCCCTTCCTCTCTGTAAAAAATCAATAAAAAAAATATATTAAAAAAAAAATACTCTTTAGGCTCTGGCTGGTGTGGTTCAGTGAATGGAGCATTGGCCTCAGCACCCAAGGGTGGAGGATTCCATTCCCAGTCAAGAGCATGTACCAGGGTTGCAGGTTTGATCCCTGGTCCGCTTGGGGTACATGGAGGAGACAATCAATCAACGTGTCTCTCTCACATCAATGTTTCTCTCTCCCCTAACCCTTTCTTTCCATTCTCTCTAAAAATCAATGGAAAAAATGTCCTTGGGTGAGGATTAACAAAAAAATAAAACAAAAGCTCTGGAATCTTCAGTAACTTTTTAAACGTTTTTACTGATATATAATTCATATTTCTCAATATTTAAGAAAGCAAGAGTCCTTAAGAGCAAATGTTTGAGAAACACTGATCTAGAGTATATATCAGGAGTAGGGAATGTCCGGCCCAAGGGTCTTATAATCAATTGATCTAGCCCAGCCAAAAATATAGCAGGCTAATTTTTTAAGTTGATAATTTTGTATGGTCCTGGAATGATGTTATAAACATCCAAATGACCCTTGGCAGAAAAAAGGTTCCCTACCCCTGGTATATAGGGAGGAAAGCTTAAATGTCTCTGGAATGGAAAGAGTATGTTTGTGACCTGGAATATTTTTATTTTATTCTGAGGTTAACTGTTGAATTTAAAATTCATCCTGAGGTCACATGGATAGGGACAGCTTTATTTGCAGTCTTCTTTTCAGCTATCTGTGAGGAAATTCATTTGTGTTGTGGATTTTTTCTGGCCAACTTTGGGTCCATCTCTTTTTCCCCCTGCTCTGAAATGATTTCTAAGCTACTAAAATGTCTAATTTTAAAGAAGAGTTGAGAACAGGCACCTGAAGAGGATATGGGTGCATAATTTGAAATCAAATATAATTTACTCTTGTCACACAAAAAAATCCTATCTAATAAAAGAGAAACATGGTAATTAGCCGTACCTCCGCTACCCTTCCCATTGGCTAATCAGCATATCCTTATGCAAATTAACTGCCAGCCAAGATGGCGGCAGGCAGCCAGGCAGCTGACGCGAACAGGGAGGCTTGCTTGCTCCAGTGACGGAGGAAGCCAGGTTCCCCACCTGCTGCTGCCGGCCTCTGAGCTTGCAGTTTGAAACATTGTTACAAATATAGAAGCTAAAAACCCCATAAACCTGCTTTAGTCAGCCGGGCTTCAGCCAGCAGGATCGCAACATTGTTTCAAATACAGAAGGTAAACAAAGGCCAGAAACCTGCTTTCAGCAGCGGAGGCCTCATAGCTGGAGCCGAGCCTCAGAGCTAAAGCTGGCCCAGAATAAAAAAAAAAGAAAAAAAGGAGCGGTTGGGAGCTTCAGTCACCCACCAGCCTGAAAACGGCCCTCAGCCCCTCACCCAGACTGGCCAGGCACCCCAGTGGGGACCCCCACCCTAAAGGGGGTGTGACCAGATGCAAACAGCCATCATCCCCTCATCCAGGCTGGCCAGGCACCCAGTGGGGACCCCCACCCTGATCCAGGACACCCTTCAGGGCAAACCAGCCAGCCCCCACCCGTGCACCAGGCCTCTATCCTATATAGTAAAAGGGTAATATGCCTCCCAGCACCAGGATCAGCGGAGCCTCGAGCCTTCCTGGCCCCTGGAGCAGCGTGACAGGGGGCAGCGCCCAAACCCCCTGATCCCCCTGCGGCTCTGTGTGTGACAGGGGGCGGGGCCACAACCTCCCTATCCGCCCTGCTCTGGTGGTGACAGGGGAAGGCGCCCCAACCCCCTGATCAGCCCTGCTCTGTGCCTGATAGGGGGGAGCTCCCCAAACCCCTGATCGCCCTGCGGCTCTGTGTGTGACAGGGTGCGGCGCCCAACCCCCTGATCGGCCCTGCGGCTCTGTGTGTGACAAAGTGCGGCGCCCCACCCCACCCCCCCACGGGCCCTGCTCTGTGTGTGACGGGGTAGAGCCATAACCTCCCCATCGGCCCTGCCCTGAGTGTGACAGGGTGTGGCGCCCCAACCCCCTGATGGGCCCTGCTCTGTGAGTGACAGGGGGGAGCTCCCCAAACCCCTGATCTGCCCTGCTCTGTGTGTGACAAGGGTCGGTGCCCCAACTCCCCTATCAGCCCTACTCTGCGTGACAGGGGGGAGCTCCCCAACCCCCTGATCGGCCCTGCTCTGTGCGTGACAGGGGGGGAGCTCCCCAAACCCCCTGATCGGGCCCTGCTTCTGTGCATGACTGGGGTACGGAGCCCCAAACCTCCCCAACCCCCTGATTGGCCCTGCTCTGTGCGTGACAGGGGGTGGCGTCGCAACCTCCCCATCGACCCTGCCTTGAGTGTGCCAGGGGGCGGTGCCCCAACCCCCCAATCGGCCCTACCCTGAGCGTGACTGAGGGTGGCATCGCAACCTCCCGATCCGCCCTGCTTTGTGCATGACGGGGCAGCACCCCAACTCCCCAATCGGCCCTGCTCTGAGCCCGACCAGGGGCTGCACCTAGGGATTGGGCCTGCCCTCTGCCACCCGGGAGCAGGCCTAAGCCAGCAGGTCATTATCTCCTGAGGGGTCCCAGACTGCGAGAGGGCACAGGATGGGCTGAGAGACCCCCTCCCCGCCCCCCCCCCCCCCGCCGAGTGCACAAATTTTTGTGCACCGGGCCTCTAGTTAAAATATAATGTCCAATTCCTATGAAGACATTGATTAGTAAAGTTGCAGCTCTGCACTCACGTTTCCCACCCCTAATTTAGGCTTCCACATGTCCATTCATTTAAAATTAGTCTGCAGTCACATATTTTATGCTTTTCCCAATTAAACACCTTCCAAGAAGACTCACAAGTTAACTTGCTGCAGGCTCTCCTCTCCTAGGGGAGTAGCCAGGTGGCTGGTTCCAAATTAAAGAGCTAACATGAAACAATATTAAGTTTTGCTGTTTAAGTTTGAGGGGCTGGTCACTTTTGCATTTGTGATATGAAGTAAAGATAATTAAGTAATGGTCTTTCAAACAAAATGTCTATACTAGAAATACTCTTATAGCTCTCGATCGTACAAATAAAGTATATATGGAGTCTGAAAGACAAGCTGCACGTATCTGCAAGTCACATTTTCATGACTAAGCAGCCAAAACAGAATTAAGAAAAGAGAATAAAACAAACCCTACTTCAAATTTAAATTCTTCTAAAATCTTTACTGTTCATGGTTGATTTTATAAAAAGTTTTCAGCTTATAAAAATAAATACTGCCCTGGCCAGTGTGGCTCCGTTGGTTGAGCATCCTCCCATGCACCAAAAGGTCAAGGCTAGATTCCCCTACAGGGCACATGCTTCCCCTTCCCCCCGCCAATGCCCAGTAAGGAGTGCAGGAGGCAGTCAATTGATGTCTCTCACATCTTGTTTCTCTCTTTCTCCCCCCACCCTTCCTTCCTCTCTCCCTCAAATTAATAAAAACATTTAAATAAATAAATACTAGTAAAATACTATATTAATGTCTTTATGTATTGGGTTCCATATAAATATTCATTTGGAAAAAAGTTTCCTCCACTACTCAAAGTCTGTAAATTTTTTTAGTTTACTTTCTCAACCATAGACCTCGAAATTGTCAAGTTACTAATTATGAAATGGATAGTACTTTCACCCCAAAAAGTTAGAAACCACTGAGCTATCTTATATACAGAGTGACAGAAAGGATAAAATGTACCATAAACAAGGAATGTAGTAGGAAAACAGAACGAGCAGGGCATCTAACCACTTTTCTTCAGGATCTGGAAGTTAAAGAACGAGGTTCCACCAAAGAACCTCCCTAATCTCTAATGGACCAGGCTGTTTTATTTTTGTTCTATCAATAAAAAACATAATCATTAGGAAGTCTTCGGTCCTAATTTGTATCTTAATTATTCTAAAACAAATATTCTGTAAGTCTAATGTTTTAAGACTGGAACATGGTCTTCCACACAGAATGAAGAAAAGTGGTATGAAAAAAAGGGACAGTAATTCCACTGGTCTAAGGAATATTTAACAGAGTCAGAGCAAGTATTATAAACTTACTTTATCTTTGTAATTGGTAGCATGCTTTGGATAGAAATATACTATATATAGTTTTCAAATTACTTATCAAATTGTAGGTAAACAAAACCACACACAGGAGTGCTAATCTAATCATATAGCAGAGTAAGCTAGCAGGAAATGTTTCATCTATCAAAAAAAATTTTGCCACTCACTACTCAGAAGATTACTCTGTCTCTCCCACACTTATAATCAAAATTATTAAAGGTTAAAATTCAAAACAGTGCAAAGCATTTAAGAGGATTTTATGTTTTTGAAAAGTCTGAAGTTGTATATCAGATATTATACAACTTTAAGAGTGAAAACACTTTGAGTTATTCATCCCATTCCTCACCCCCATTTGTTGGAATGAACAATTACTTTGTGCCATGCTCCTTATTCTAGGCATTGACAAAGGGATTAGAAGCTAAAACTGAACCATTAAAAAAAACAGGCACTTCAAGAAAACTATAAACTGCCTGCCTGTTACATTTTGACTCCCTCTTAAGGAAAAAGAGGGATTATGTAATTCACTACACTACATCAAAATGTATATCACAAATAATAAGGCACTATTTAAATCTGACCTCCCATTCTTTATCATAACAGCTTACAATTTCCTGTATATCCTGCTTTTGTTCTATGTGCTGTGTTGTCAGACTGAAATATGGCTACACCAATATTCATCCTCCCACATGCTCTTCTTACAACATGGCATCAGAGGTGTGGGGGGAGGGGAGGGGCGGCTGGCGTGGCTCAGTGGTTGAGCGTTGACCTATGAACCAGGAGGTCACGATTCGATTCCGGTCAAGAGCACATGCCTGGGTTGCGAGCTCGATCCCCAGTGTGGGGAGTGCAGGAGGCAGCCAATCAATGATTCTCTCTCATCATTGATGTGTCTGTCTCTCCCTCCCTCTCTGAAATCAATAAAAACACATTAAAAAAAAAAAAGAGGTGGGGGGGGTCTATATTTTGGGGGAATCTATATTATCTCCCATTGAATCAAAGCAGGTCAAAGACTACTGCAGAAGTTATGATACTACCAGACATCTTACAGCTAAGTCATAAAGGCAGTACAGCTTCAGCCTGGCTCTCTCTCAGAACACACAACTTGGGAGCCCTGAACTACCCTGTAAAGAAATCTGACTGCTCCGAAGACACCATGCAGAAGAGATCCTGTGAAGAAAGTACACAGACCAAGGAATTTATATGCATATATGCATAACCCATAGATATAAACCAGCGGTCGCCAACCTTTCGGACCTCATGGACCACCAGTTGGCGACCGTTGATATAGACAATAGTACAGTGAAGGCCTGAGGAGGGGGCAGGCGTGAGGAGGAGGGAGTCAATGGGGGAAAAATGGGGGGGAAATATAGTTGTAATACTTTCAACTATAAAGATAAATTTCAAAAAAGAGAGAGACGCAGGGGAGCTCCAGCTGTTCTAGTGCCCAGCTGTTTGAGTCTTCTCAGCCCAGGCACCACATATATGACAGGTACTTGAGTTTTCTGTAAACTGCAGTCTCCAGCCTTTATGCTTCTCCAAGCTGACACCAAGTGGAATGACCTAACCAGGCCAAACCCTGCTCAGATCGAAGATTCGCAAGCAAAATATTTGTTTTAAACCATTCAATGCTTGAATGACTGTCATGTAGCCACAGTAACTGAAACATGTATTAACTCATTTAATGCTTACAATAACCATACAAGGTAAGCACTGTTAGTATCTTCATCTTACAGATTAGAGACTGAGACACAAAAATATGTGACTTGCCCAAAGTCACATAAGAACACTCACTAATGCCAAACAAATTCAATTGCCACATTTATAAATTTGGGTAAATTACTGATTAAAGAATTAAATAGAGCAAATAATATACATCAAAATAACTGTCACTCAAGTTTCATCTGGTATGCACACACCAGTTGTTTCTTTGCTTTGGTACATCTATGGCACACACACACACACATACACACACAAGATATTGTTTACATACAATTTGACTTACATGGGCAGATAGTTTTACTAACAAGATAAACTATTAAATACTAGAATCTGTGGCCTAGTGCATGGATTCGTGCACACTGAAAGGAAATTTATTAGAAGGTGGCTGGCGGGGCAGGACTGGGCAAGACAGGCCGGACACACCCTGGAGACAACCTCCCGTGGTCCCTCCCCAGCTACCCGCACCTGGGGTAGCATCGCAGCTCGAAGGGCATCTGCAGTGTGAGCGGGATCCCTCCAGCAGGTGGGGTCCCTCGGTCTGGCCTGCAGGGATTGGGCCGAAACCGGCTCTCCGACATCCCCTAAGGGGTCCCAGAGTGCGAGAGGGCACTCTGCAAAGTTGCTGTCACACAGGGTGTGGAACGCAAATGCAAGTGTGCAGTAAACCAGATTCGAGGTCGACAGTGCCCCAGCAACAACATAACCCACGGCCAAAGGTGGAATCGCAAGGTCTGGCAAGGAATCGGACTCCCTCCTCTCTGGTTCCTGGGTGCATCACCCAAGAACCACCGTTGCCAAGTCACCACAGCTCGGTAGCTCCTGCGTTAAGCCTCTGCTCCCTGGTGGTCAGTGTGTGTCATACCTACCAGCCGATCACTTAGACTTTTATATATATAAACTAGAGGTCTGGTGCGGGCCGATCGGGGCCTTCTTTCCCCTTGGTGGTGGCTGCCAGCTGCCAGCCGGAGCCTTACTTCCCCCCAGCTGCCAGCAGGGGCCTTCCTTCATTCCACGCCGCCCCCTGGTGGTCGGCTTATGTCAATAGTGAGCAGTCAAACTCCTAGTCGGTCGAACTCCCGAGGGGACAATTTGCATATTAGCCTTTTATTATATAGGAGGATGATTCCTACAAGTCAATTAGCTTCATAAAAAATTAATTTAAGCCCTAACCGGTTTGGCTCAGTGGATAGAGCGTCGGCTTGCGGACTGAAGGGTCCCAAGATTCGATTCCGGTCAAGGGCACATACCTGGGTTGCAGGCACATCCCTAAGCAGGGAGTGTGCAGGAGGCAGCTGATTGATGTTTCTCTCTCATTGATGTTTCTAACTCTCTATCCCTCTCCCTTCCTCTCTGTAAAAAATAAATAAAAAATATTTTTTTTAAAATTAATTCAAGCCATAGCTGGTTTGACTCAGTGGATAGAGCGTCAGCCTGAAGACTGAAGGGTCCCAGGTTCGATTCTGGTCAAGGGCACATGCCTAGGAGGCAGCCAATCAATGATTCTCTCTCATCATTGATGTTTCTATCTCTCTTTCCCTCTCCCTTCCTCTCTGAAATCAATAAAGATATATTTTTTTTTAAAAAATTAATTCAAGGTCAGTCATAGAAAGCAACACTATTTGAACACACAATATACAGATGATGTATTATAGAATTGTACACCTAAAACCTACATAATTTTATTAACCAATGTCACCCCAATAAATTCAATTAAAAAATTAAACAAATAAAGCAACACTCCCTGAGGTAGAACTTGTCCCACATTTAGAACTAAAACAGATCTGAGCCTAACAATCTCAACATAAAATCCAACTCCAAAAATTCATCCCAGAGACAAAGGGGCAGTCATTTTAGTTTTTATTTATCAAGAACAAAAGTAACATGAAATTGGTCTTAAATGGGATTCAGGAATTTAGACCATGTTAGATTTCTATAAGGCCAACTCATTTTGCCTTCCAAATTGCTATGGTGCTGTAGGCTTTTAGGTCTTTAAACTGGAAAACAATTTTTTTTTAAAGTGAACAGAAGTGCCTATTTTATTACATGTGTTACATATACACAAGTCAATTTTCCCCAAGGCCCTTCCTACTCACCTAAGATGGAAGGAATTCTGTTTTCTTATGATCTGAACTGTACTAAGAATCACATATAAACATCTCATTTGTAGTAAACTCCTAAACCTAAAGATGTTCAAATAGTTTTTAGTAACAAATTTAAGTATGACCTTTTTTTTGAAGTATGATTTTTAAGGCAAGTAAAATATGTGGATGTCACACGAGATAATCATCAAAATTAATTGGAGGCACACTACAAATCATTAGCTAAAACCAAGGTATTATTACTATTATTACTATAATTACAATCTATTATCACTATAATTTAAAAAGATAAAATGGATTTTTCTAATCAAGAAAAAGACTATTCTCTGTCCCCACAATTATTTCTGTGACTAAAGAAAAAAGATTTTTCCCCAAGACCCAGCAGCATTCATTAAATTGGCCAAAAGGGACTTTATGTAACAATGATGAAATATAGCCTATGGAAAGCAAGTAGGTGGCATTCTTCTACCATCACTATGCACTGTGCACATTTTAAATTTGTTTCTCATCTCTAGTCTATTGCCCTTTAAGATACTCCACCCACATCTTTCATCATCCAGCTTAAGAGATCAGCAAGCAACTATCTTCAAAAAGAAGTAATACTAGAAACATTTTACTTCAACATAATTACAATATAAGGAGTTATCTTTTACCTTAAGTTTACAGAAAAATGGCTATATACGCCAAGAAGGTATGTTAAAAAAAAATATGCTATGAGGACCACCACCCATTTTATACAGAAGCAATCACATATTTAGTGTTTGAAGTTAGTGTTAAATCATAAAAATGTTTCTGACAAAAATGACTATACTAGTGCTCAACACCTCAAAAGATATGTTCGAATGACTGCCAACATGAATTGAAAAAACTAAAAAGTCTACTGCTGATTCATTCACTCTCAGTACTTTAACAAATATTTATAAAAAGTAATGGCAAAATTTTGTAATTTAGAAATGAATTAGCAAATGTATTTACTGAGAAATACTAATACCCTTCTAAAACGTGTTTTCTCAAATTGGTGAACACTTCATCTTTCTAGAAACTCAAAATAGAAATGAAAACCAAAAAGCAAGTCAGGAACTTCAAAAAGTGTTAACAGAAATAAAATGTCAATAAAGAGCTTCTATTCCCCATAAGACTGAATAACTACAACCCAAAAATTAACTTCTATATTTCAGTCTTAAAACGAACCTGGGCTAAATAATCTACGTATATATAAATATTACAAATGAAGGTTCAGAAATGTATATGAATTCTTTGCAAAAGAGAAAGGTTGAAAATTTAAATAGCCACTTATTTATATGATTTTAATTAAATTTCCAGTCAAGGTTGTTAAAACAGTCATATAGACAGTACAGTAGCTAGACAACACGTCTAACGCCAGGACTAGGCTTTCTCAAGAAGCTTGTGACTTGGGCAAGTCATAATCTCTGTGCTCTTCCTCACCTCATTGTTGTTGGTGAGGATACAATGAACTGCACTTCTTTTATTTTTTTAATATTTTTATTGATTTCAGAGAGGAAGGGAGAGGGAGAGGGAGAGGAAGGGAGAGACAGATAGAAACATCAGTGATGAAAGAGAATCATTGACCAGTTGCCTCCTGCACACCCCACCCTGGGGACTGAGCCCACAACATGGGCATATGCCCTGACTGGAAATCGAACTGTGACCTCCTGGTTCATAGATCGATGCTCAACCACTGAGCCACGCCGGCCGGACTGAACTGCACTTCTCAAAATCCTTTCTATAAGCTCAAGAGTCTGAGATTCTTAAGCAAATTAGATAGTAGTTTTCTCTTAAAATAATATGCAAATTTATTTTTTTGTTGGGAAAGCCTGCTCTTTAAAATTATTCAAATATTCACAACTTTTTTCCAAATAATCTTTCCACATATGCCGTTAAAAAGAATTGGAACCCTGGTCAGGTGGCTCAGTAGGTTGAAGAGTCGTACCATACACCAAAAAGGTTGCTGGCTCGATTCTCAGTCAGGCCACATCCCTGTGTCCAGTAGGGGCACTTTAGGGAGCAACTGATTGATGTTTCTCTCTCTCCCTCTCCCTCTCCATCTTTCTCTAAAATCAATAAATATAACATCAGGTTAAAAGAGGGATGGGGAAATATTAGGCATAGAATGGTTCTCCTTGTTTCATGCAGCCACACTAACGGCAGTAAGAAAAAATATGTATTAGGTACATCCATATTCAGTTGAATTCAACCAACTACTGAGTTATGAATATAGGCAGTGTAGTAGATGAGTGTAAGGAGGTATGTGCTGGAAGTATAAAGATAAACAGGACCTGATTTTAATCTTACAAATGTTATAGCCTAGAGAAGACAAACAAAAATGATATTTCAATACAACACCATAAAGATAAATTAAAAATTCTGGTGATATTTGAATTCAGAAGAACCTATCTAACGTATCTTTGAGATACTGAATACAGCAGAGCCACACCTGCAATATTCTGGGTTTGTCTGGAGGGTGGGAACCTTTTTCCTGCCAAGGGCCATTTGGATATTTATAACATCATTTGTGGGCCATACAAAATTATCAACTTAAAAATTAGCCTGCTAAAAAAAAATTTTAAAAAAATTAGCCTGCTGTATTTGGTCAATTAACTCACCCCTAATGCCTTGGCAGGGCCAGACCAAATGATTGTGAAGGCTGTGGCAGATGTTCCCCACCCCTGGTCTAAAGGATCACTCCAAATTATATTGTGGTCAAAAACCCTCACTTTAAAGAAAAAGAATCTTAAGTTCAGAGAAATGAAATGATTTGCCAAATTTTCTATAGGTAGGATCTAGTAAAACCAGTACTACAATATTGATTACTTATTCCCACTAGAGTATTCTTTCCACATCTCTATGCATGAGAACTGGGAGAGTAAATGACTCTATGAATTAAATACGAGCCCTTTTCCGTTTTACATATTCAATTTCACTTGTTCATAACACTAAGACATTTCTCTTATTTTACAAGGAAACAACTTCTGAGATGGTTAAATTAAAATAACCCAAGTCTTTCTGACTCAAGGTTCATGTTTTGCTACTACCCAATGTTCCTTATTTCAGCAATAGATATGTCTGGGGGTGGGGGGGGGAAGAAACTATTTGTTTTATTTAATTCAAAAAAAAATTTTTTTCACTCTAAATAAAAACAAAACCCCCC
>NW_005871126.1:4699009-4707199 GCF_000147115.1 Myotis lucifugus
ACAGCAATGATCCAAACCAGACATGGTTCCTTTTCTCAGGGAACACACATTCTAACAGGATAGGCACTAATTATTCAAACTGTGATAAGGAGGACAATGAAGAACTTTGTAACTACAAGTTACAAAGCCAGAAGCAGCAGAGAGGCAAAAGACTGATCCACAAACCTACACTGAGAAAGATGTGCATGTGTTGGTGTGAAAGGTCCGACTTCAGCCATTAAAACTCTTACTTTCCAGTTCCAATGTGCATTCTCTGATCTAGGCAGAAAGTCTAGAAATATGGTATGGTCTTTCCTTCATGTGTTTCATTTAGGCTTTCTAGAAATTTATATTCATCACTCACCTAATCATAAAATCCAGTCCCATACTCCCACCAAAACTTTATTTTTAAAAAAATATATTTTATTGATTTTTAACAGAGAAGAAGGGAGAGGGATAGAGAGTTAGAAACATCGATGAGAGAGAAACATCGATCAGCTGCCTCCTGCACGCCCCCTACTGGGTATGTGCCCGCAATCAAGGTACATGCCCTTGACCGGAATCGAACCTGGGACCTTTGAGTCCGCAGGCCGATGCTCCATCCACTGAGCCAAACCGGTTAGGGCCCCACCAAAACTTTAGTCATTAATTACAATACTCTCCAATTTTAATTTTAATGTACTGTGTCACAAACCACTGACAGATAAACTAGAAAATAATGGAATTATCTTTTTAGTCTTCTTAAAACTTACCATCTGGAGAGGTACCATTACATTTCTTGCTTATCACTGAAAGGGGTACAATGGTAACCATGATTTAAAATTACTTTTAAACGTTCAAATATCCATCCCAAAACTGTCCTTTAGTTCTAAGGTCAATAACTATTATTTTCACATGCAAACTATTAGTCAGAAAAATGAACTCAACATGTGGTTAGATCACTGCAAATCCATTACCATTACAAGAAAACATAAAGCTTTTTACTAATAGATCAGTAGATTCACTTACATATTAAAAACTATTAAAAATAAAAGGTATTATGAGGCCTTTAGGTCAACTGCAGAATAGATATACAGGGTGAGGCAAATGTAGATTTACAGTTATTCATGGAAAATAATACAATAATGCAAGAATAAACTGTTTCCCATACTCACAGCTGTAAGCCTACTTTTGCCTCACCCTGTATTTGTTAAATATCTATCACATAGTAAACGCTTAATAAATTGTGCTAAATACTCTACATGTAATCCCCACAATAATCTAGTATTATTCCCCTTTTGCAGGGAAGAGACCTGAAATAGTAGTAAGACACTAAATAACTTAAATAAATGTCCCATGGTCACCCACCTTAAGTGAATTCCAACTCCAAACATTCTGACTCATAACCCACTTCTCTCCCAATACTCTTTCCCTTCTTAACGTCAAAATTTTCATTAACTTTGATAAAATGTTAAAGCATTCACTAAATGCTTTTAAACAGTGGTGTTTAAAAAAAAGCCCTCTGGTAACTATCCATTTCAAATTTCCATACTCACACTCATTTTTATAGAAATTTTCCATTTCAGAGTTGTCAAATCTTTTAACATTTACTATGCACCTCTTGTCTCCTCTAAATAGGTAGTTCTTAGATCAACTCTTTTGAAAAGTTGCTGGTTTCTGCTCAGAGAAAAGTACCTACAAATTTTGCATAAAATGTCACAGGCAAAGCTGTCCTTAAACTCATCAATACCAACTACAATGATCCAACCAAGGGCATCAAATTCTTGACCCTCAGTTTAGTCTCCTTTATTTATATAAATCCTATTGTTGGTATTTCAACTTAATTCTAATAAATGAGTACTCACCATATCCAAGGTATTGTGTTAAATACAAAGTTCTAAACCAGCTAAACTATCCCTGCTCTCAAAAATATACCATTCTACAACAAAAGGGATAAAGCAAGCATCCAAATAACATGAATTCTTCAAAAGAGTTCACAGGAGTCATTAACAGAAATTCATTTGGACCTTAGAACACCTTCATGGTAAAATCTAAGCCTGTTTTGCAGCTGAGGAACTAAGGCTCAAAGATATTACTTAAAATCATAATACAGGCAAGACTAAAGTGTGAACTGTTCCCTATGACTCCAGATTACAGGCTCTTTATATTGTAATATACTACATCCCTCTACCTAGAGAACCATAAAAGGAGAAGAAAAAAATAGAAAAAGAAATTAAAGCCAAGTTTTAAAAGACCAGGAAAGGGGTTTGTTGTGGTATTTTGATGTGTTTTGAAAGGTGGTCTCAGTCATCAAAAATTTGAAGCAATGCCTAACCGGCATGGCTCAGTGGTGGGGCATCGACCTATGGGGACCAGGAGGTCACGGTTCGATTTCCGGTCAGGGCATATGTCCAGGTTGCAGGCTCCATCCCCAGTGCAGGGCGTGCAGGAGGCAACCGATCAATTATTCTCTCTCATCATTAATGGTTCTCTCTCTCCCCTCCTCTCTGAAATTAATAAAAATATATTTTTTTAAAAACCTACACTTTGGAATTCCAAACAAAATGGAACAAAATGGATGAAGAGGGAATCATTTTGTGTTCCTATCTTCCACACTATTCAGTAAAGAGTCCTTAACATAGTAAAAACCTATTTGGTAGCAAACTCATTTACACACGGAGTCCGTAACTAACCAAAGTAGTCTTACTATTTCTTTTTAAAAATATTTTAGCCGAAACTGGTTTGGCTCAGTGGATAGAGCGTCGGCCTGCGGACTGAAAGGTCCCGGGTTCGATTCCGGTCAAGGGCATGTACCTTGGTTGCGGGCACATCCCCAGTAGGGGGTGTGCAGGAGGCGGCTGATCGATGTTTCTCTCTCATCGATGTTTCTAACTCTCTATCCCTCTCCCTTCCTCTCTGTAAAAAATCAATAAAATATATTTTAAAAAAAAAAATATTTTATTGGCAGTGCACTCAGAGGTCCTGGATCTGTCTCTTGCTTCAACAGTGTTTGGACAAAACAGACCCCTTCTTCCAGCCTCTACTCTCCTGCGTCTCATCCAGTCACCACCTTCAGAACCACCTCCAGGACCAGCCAGCACACTGGTTTTTTTCCTACCTTAACTCCTTATTGCCCAACAACCACGAGCTCCCAAATTCATCAAAATTATTCCACCAAGGTGGAGGCTGCAGTCACCCGCCTGGCCAACCTGCATCTGCCGGCCTCCTACACCTACCTCCCTCTGGGTTACTATTTCGACCGACCGTGACAACGTGGCTCTGGAGGGTGTGGGCCGCTTCTTCCGTGAGTTGGCGGAGAAAAAGCGCCAGGGTGCTGAGCATCTCTTAAAGTTGCAAAACAAGTGTGGCGGCCGCTTTCTCTTCCAGGAGGTGCAGAAACCTTCCCAAGATGACTGGGGCAAAACTCAGGATGCCATGGAAGCCACCCTGGCCTTGGAGAAGAACCGGAAGCAGGCCCCTTTTGGAGACCTGGGTTCTACCCGTGCAGACCCTCATCTCTGCGACTTCCTGGAGAACCACTTCTGGGTGAGGAGGTGAAACTGATTAAGAAGATGGGCGACCACCTAACTAACATCCACCTAACTAACATCCGCAGGCGGGCCGCCCCCCAGGCTGGGCTGGGCGAGTATCTCTTCGAAAGGCTCACCCTCAAGCAGGACTAGGAGCCTTTGAGAGGCCCCTCTGCATCCCCCTGGTGTCTCTGGCTTTTACCTGAGCCTCTTCCCGAAACTACTAGCCATTCTTTTAACCACCCTGAAGCCCTCTCCAACGCATTGGACCAAATGAGATAAAGCTTTTTGCAGCAAAATATACACACACACACACACACACACACATATATACACACATATATACATATATTGATTGATTCCGAGGGGAAGAGAGAGGGATAGAAACATCAATGATAAGAGAGAATCATTGATCAGCAGCCTCCTGAACGCCCACTCCTGGGGATCGAGCCCACAACCTGGGCATTTGCCCTGACCAGGAATTGAACCATGACCGCCTGGTTCATAGGTCGATACTCAAACACTGAGCCACACCAGCTGGGCAGTCTTAATGTTTCTTAAAAGTAAAATGAACCCTTAGAATCTCCCTATATAAATTAGATCCTAAAATCTGTGGGGTTTTTTTTACTGTTGCCATACCTTCCTTAATTGAGCATTACAATGTTATCAATGAAAACAGACCTATTAGAAGCTTTTCCCTAAATTTAATCAAAATAAAAGGGTAGTGAAAAAGAGGTATTCTAGAGCCTATGAAGAGCAGATTGCTTCAGAGATGAAAGGGGTAGTGAAAAGGAGTTTTATTATGAAGTATGAGCAAAATATTATTCTACATAAAAGTATTTTATTGCCTCAAACATACAGATCCTTAATAAATCTTGACAATAACCTCATTAGCCTTCTAGTATTAATCTGATGTTAAAATTTAGCCTCTATATTAGAAAAAGATTTCCCAAACCATACTATAGGGAAACTGAGCAATATTAAGTCTGTTTTCCCAATTTCAAAGCAATCCTAATTATACCTCAAAGTTTACAACCCAAAAATTGACAAAATTTTATATCCACAAGATGGTAAGGGCCTGTGTGTGGCCTTTGCTGAACATTTAAAATAAGTTTCATTCTATATGCCCTTCCCTTTTACCCCATCCTCACCCAGGCACTTTTCATTTGATACCTAGATTTATCCATAAAGGCTGATAAAAGTGGCTGAAAGAGGCCTTGGCTTTTTCAAAAATAAGTCATGGTTTATACTCTAGTTGCGGGGTGGGGGGAAGGGAGAGACAATTTAAAAAGAGACAACCACAAAATGGAAGAGATTGTTATTATCAATTCACTTATATAGGATAAGTAGCTCAGAGTACTTTCAATGTAAGTAAAATCTGATTCAATAGCTAAAACTAATTTGTAAACTAAAAACATTTGAGGCATTTAAAATTCTAAAATTGTATTTAAGATAGCCTCTGAAATTAACTTAAAAGGTGGTAACTTTTTAAAAAATACTTAAGCTTAGATTCAAAGTACGTAAAAGAAAAACTAGTTTTTAGTGTTCTTGCACAGCTAAATATCCCCCGCCCCCAAAGAAAATTTCATTCTCTCTATAACCAAAGTAAATTACCTATCAACTTTAAGTTTGCTAACTTGACTAAAATAAACACACTAATACACTTACATGGTTTTGAATAACTCTCTCCTGGGGAAAAGAATCAATGTTTTTTGTACCAAATGCCATTTAATCATTTTATAAATTAGTCAGTTTTCACCACACAACACTTCCAATACATGATTATAAAGTGGTACCTTGGATCACAAGCTTCAAAATCTAAATCTTTGTATTAATTCTTTCTTAAGAAGCTCTTACAGTTAAAAATATTTAAGATATTTTTACAAATTCTAAAGTATGTTAAATTCAAAGATACTACCTAATTTCAAAGTGTTAGAAAAAATGAACAAGCATCCTAAGAGAAACAGTAAATTCTAATGATGAAATCGTTGTGATAGGATTGCCTCAAGTTTTTTAAAAGCACTTTAAAACCACAATATCCTTTCATCAGTTACAAAAATAAAGACTTCCTACCATGAAATCAATCTATAAAATCCACACAGATTAGTGTAATCTGCAGGACAGTTTATAAGAATTATGAATCCTTTCCAAATTTAAAATAGTTCTTTAACTCAATAGCAACAGGGGGCAATACAGAATTAAGATTATCAAGACCACAACCAGTTTCACTAGTAATGGAAGGCTTTTTCATAAAGTGATAAATCTACTACCTTGAAATGGTAAAATGACTACAATATTTTGTAGTCTCTAATGCTTAAGCATTAAGAAAAGCAAGTATGCTTAGTTATCAAGTTTTAACCTTATTTGGACTTGTGGCACCAATTATCTTACTCCTTACTCCGAAGTATGATGTATAAAGTAGATACTCAAATAAATATCCAATAAATATAAAATGAAGCCAAAACTCCACTTTCTGAAATTTTACTTGACCAATAATTCATTGTCTCCTAATAAAAGGATGCAGTGGACAAGATATTAACTCAAACAAACAATAAAACTGACACATACAGCTTGTTATTTAAGGTGAATTATTCTTACTCTTGTGAAGTGGAAATAGCAAGGGACTTAAGAACCTTTGTTCAGCTTCACCACTACCATTCTATACTTACTGTTTTTAGGAAGACACTCAACTTGCTTCTTCATCTGTTAAATGGAAGTCAAAATAATATCTAGTTTGCACCAAATTGTGAATGAAACGACTGCAACGTTTAAACTGTGCAGTGCTAAACAAGTGTGTGTCCATAACTAAATAGAAGAACTGTGGGAACTACCAACTTTCAAGTATCTATGGGTACCAACGAAGGAGGTTGTAATAAAATGATAAATAACACATTCTTCATTGTGCAGTTCACGTCAATTTTTAATTCTCTTGAAGACATTCTCCTTCCCGCCATGCCTATATAGTTCAGTACAATTTTTCTAAGGTTTGTACAGTCTGTTTTACCCCAGCCAAGGTGTCTTAACTAGATATTTAAGTGTCAAACAGATTCTAATACTGTATTCCCAAAATATTTAGGGCCTTGTATTCCTTATTACATAAATTTTTCTCAGTTAACCATTGTTATCCCTAGAACTTTAGAATACTTAAAACCTTTAAATCCAAGTCAATAGAGATGATTTAAAAATCGACTGCTCATCTAAACATTAGCAGATGGTCAAAACAAGTGCTAATATACTTTAGAAGCAGTACAGCATGAATGAGGGAGTGCTGTTGTTAAAAAGTACATTAAGAACCAATTACTTAAAATAGGAAGTTTTCCAAAGAGCCCAAAAGTAACAGTAACGATCGAAACATCATAATGGCAGTCATTTTAATGTCCCGAAAAAAAAGGAAGCGCATTTCTGGCCAGTCCCCACGCTACTCCCCACGAACTTTAGAAGAATGCTAATTCCTTCAGCGCTCTCCAACACGGGGCTGCAAATCCTGCCGCCTACAATCACGAAGCCTCACTACACAAGGACACTAAACCGCCTACCATGATGCAGGTCCCTTCAGGAGTGTCTTTCGTTCCCACTCCAACTCTCTCTGCTCCCGCGAAGTTATTGCAAAAGCCATAAATTCATCTTTCTTGGCTACAACGATGGATTCGCTTTCAACTTTCTCCCGGATTTGTTCGCGGGACGCATAGAAGTTATTTACATCCCTTTGGAGACCACGTTAACGACTACCCGGGAGGCGTTTTGGAAGCAGCGGTTAAACAGAAAAAAAGAACAGCTTTTTCTTGTTCTTTTTCTTTTTAAGTAAAGAAGAGGGGCAGCTGGGGGTCTCCTCCCCGAACAAGGAAGTTCTGTGCAATCCGAGCGAGACCAGCCATGTTGGAAAGCACTTGTCAATTGCAGTTCTGACAAGTGTTCGCGCTCGCGGCGGACGCTAACCTCGTGGGCCGGGTGTGCGCCCCCGGGGCCGCTGCAGCTCCCACCGAGGGCCGGGCCTGCTCGGGGGGCGGCTTCCGCGTCGGGGCCGTCCGCGGGTCCGTGCGGGGAGCCGGGCAGCGCGGGGGGACAGGGTCTGAGAGTTGGGAGCCGCTATCCGAGGCCAGAGGGGCGGGGCGGCCCGGAGGTTTCCGAGGGGGGCGCCTGGGGGAGGGGCTCTGGGCCCGGGGAACGGGGGGCATCGCGGCCAAAAAGTCCCCCGGCCCGGGAGCGCGGGAGGAGGGAGGGGACAGGAAGGGAGGGTAGGGGGACAGGGGGACCGGGAGACGGCGCCGGGCACTCACCTGTCCTCCGAGTCCATGCGGCTCAGGGGTTCCCCATCCGACGACATCTCCAAACTGCCGCGCCGGCCCCCGGAGGTCGCGCTGCTGCCGCCGCCCCCGGTCCCGTAGCCCTCGTCGCCGCCGCTGGAGACGACGCTGCTGCTGCTGCTGCCGCTGCCGCCCCCGCCGCCGCCCTGGCCGCCCCGCGGTCCCTTGGGCTCCTCCAGGCCCTCCTTGCCGTCCCCATCGCCGCTGCTGCTGCTGGCGGCGCCCGGGCTCAGCGAGCGCGTTTTTGTCACCTCTGCTCCCGCCGCTGCTGCCCACCAGGCTCTCGGCGCTGCTCTCCTCCTAGCCAATCACGCTGCTGTTGCCCTTTATCTTCTCCTCCACGTTCCTTCTCTTGTTTTTCATCCCTTAAAAATCATTTCTTTTTCTTTTTTTTTTCG
>NW_005871126.1:4707449-4760086 GCF_000147115.1 Myotis lucifugus
CTAAAGATATAAAACAAACCACAAACTAGTCGAATAACACTGTTTTTGCAACAGGATGCACTCTTAGACCCCCCCACGCAAACACATTCTAAAATAGAAAATAAAAAAAAACGTCAAACTCAACAAAGAGGTTAAGGGGATGGGCCAAGAAGCGTGAACCCCGTATACCAGGCCCACCCCCGCCCTACCAAGCCGCCGAGCGCTCAAAGTTACCCTCGGGCCCTTCTCCACGCCTTCGCGGGCCTGGCCTCGCAGCGGGCGGGGACGCGCCGAGCAGACACCCGAGTGCCAGCGGGGAGGTAACAGCCCTCCGAGTTCTCACGACAGAGTCATTCATTGCGCGGGGGTGTGGGGAGTGTCCCCAGGGCGCAGGCACTGAGCCCAGAAATCGAACAAGCCCTTGGTCTTCCGAGAGCTTACAGTCTTACGAGGAGAGGCGATTTCAAACGAACAACAAGAAATAAGACCATGCAAGGGACTAAATCCACCAGCGCCCACGTAGAGCCACAGGTTTCACTCCAACCTGCGTTTGCGTCCCTCCAGGAAGAGTTCAGTCAGTCTCCGAGCAAGGACATCTTGGCTGTTCAAGATCTTCAAACTTTTTGGCTCGTGAGCCCTTTGGAACAATTTTGTTCAAAGGGACATCTACATTTCTCCCCGCTTGTCACAAATACTTCATAACTGTCACACTTTTTCACATATAGCGAGTGAACTTTAAAAACCATAGAGATTCATTAACCTTAACTAATACCTACTTTTTAAAATAGTCTCTTATACTTGGACAGTTTTCATCCTTTATCTTCTGGAATTGATGTTTGCATTCCACATCCTCTCCAGAGTTTTACCATAATATATTTTGTATTTGAACTCTTATTGATCATCTTATATTTCCTTCCAACTGATAAAACAAATAGATTGCAAATATTTATAAATAAACATAAAAGTAAAATTTTGTTGGGAATGCATCTTACAGAAATGGAATTGGATGCATTTTATTTTTCAACCAACTTATTCTATCCGTGGATGAGTATTACTAGAATGAGAATGAATTCAGCATTAATTCTATTCCAAGTTTTCAATTCCATGAACATAAGCATTGAGAAAACTAGTCCATATAAATAAGTAGATGAGAATGGACTTTTGTTATAGTAATGCCATTCATTGAAACTCATTCCAAATTATATGCCAAAAAATTACATAAAGATCTAACAAAGAGAAAATATTTTTCATGATCTATCACCTGACAACTCTGATTAGGTTCTCTTTCAACTTTGTTGAAATAAGCAACTGAAAACCACCTAACTTATGAAAGGATGTGTTAACCCATTCTGTTTCTCCAGTCCATTGTTTCTTTATTGTCTTGAAGGTTTTGCATCCCCCCTGGGTATTACACCTTAGTAAGATCTGGGCTGGGAACGAATTATGCTATTGTTTGTAAAGTAGGGGAGGGACAATTGGAATAAGGGAGGCAGGAAAGGAGGGTACTGTCACTCTGACCCCAGGGCACATTTTCAGGCAGATCGGTTTTGGGGATGGCTACCGATGGGAAGTAAGGATCAGAGAACTGATTACTTTAAAACAAATTCTCCGTGCTCATGCACACACATCTTGGAAAGTCTTCAAATAGCTTGAGTACCCCAGTATTATGTCCACTGTCTTAGGCCTCGGTCAGCTTTTATATTCCATAAGTTGCCTCAAGGAAAAGCAAAAATAAAAATAATAAATAGTAAGAGGCATTATGGTTGACAGATACCTTCAGACGGGCACAATGCAAAATACTAACCTCAAACATTTTAACCTCCATGCCATTCTTTGAGATAGACAAGTACTATATTATCATCCTGTATTGTTGCCGGAAGCCGGTCCATCCTTGCTGCTTGACACAGACGCTGCAGGGAAGAAACATCTGTACAGCATATGTTTCAAGGGACCTGGCGTATATGGCATACTGTTCTTAATATGTTTGCTCCCCTTCTTAGCGCTATGTGTTTTAACCAAGGTCACCTCTCCGAGAAAGGTTGTTTCCCCAGGTGGGGATTTTTCCCTGGAGTTAGGGATTAACAGGACTAAGGAAGGGAATAAATCAGTAAAACCCCTTAACTAAGTGCCAGGCAGGTAGTTAATCACTTTAACTACGAACAATCATGCTTAAACTACATAATCTTTACTTAGGATAATCTCCTTCAGTTACTTCCTTGTAGCTTAACAGAACAATAGAGTAGTGACCTTGGAATGGAGATAACAAACGCCCTAACCTTTGGAATAGAATGGATAGGATTAAAATCAACTGGTATAAATACAGATGTAACAGGAGAATAAAGACAGAACGTGGCTACAGAACCTGGCTAGGTTGCTGATCAACTGAACACTGTCTCCGTGTCATTTCTTCTTTGCCGACTCCGTCCACACCTTTGGGAACCCCTGGACCTACTGGGGCTGGACCCCAACATCTTGGGAGTTGTAGTACAAATCTGGTCAGGGTTGGAACCATGTCGGTGGCCAAGGAGCTCTTACAGATGGACCTGTACGCGCTGCTAGGCATTGAGGAGAACGCGTCGGACAAAGAGGTGAAGAAGGCCTATAGGCGGAAGGCCCTCTCCTGCCATCCAGACAAAAATCCAGATAATCCCAGAGCAGCTGAACTCTTCCACCAGCTTTCTCAGGCCTTGGAGGTACTGACTGATGCTGCAGCCAGGGCCACGTATGACAAGATCAGGAAAGCCAAGAAGCAGGCAGCAGAGAGGACCCAGAAACTAGATGAGATAAGGCAGAAAATGAAGCTTGACCTGGAGGCCCAGGAGCGGCAGGCCCAGGCCCAGGCCCAGGCCCAGGCCCAGGCCCAGGCCCAGGCCCAGGACGAGGAGGAGGAGAAGGAGGAGGAGGAGAGCTGGAGCACCAGGACACTAGAGCAGAAGATCCAACGCCTGCTAGAAGAGGGTTCCCGGCAGCTGGAAAAACTGCAGAGGCTGATGCAGGAGCTGATACGCCAGGAAGGGGAGCAGAGGTTGAGAGGAACGGCAGAACATCCTGAAGGCAAAGGAACGCCCAAGCTAAAGCTAAAATGGAAGTGCAGAGAGGACGGTTCAAAAGGCGGCTACTCCAGAGATGTCCTCCTGCAGCTTCTTCAAAAGTACGGAGAGGTGCTCAACCTGGTACTTTCCAGCAAGAAGGCAGGCACCGCCGTGGTGGAGTTTGCGACCATCAAGGCTGCGGAGCTGGCTGTCCAGAATGAAGTGGGCCTGGTTGATAATCCTCTGAAGATTTCCTGGTTGGAGGGACGGCCCCAGGGCAAGGATGGCCCCAGCCACCCAGGACAGTCACAGGGCTCGGTGGTGTCCGAGAGGGACTAGGAAAGCCTCGTCATGATGCGCATGCGCCAAGCAGCTGAGCGGCAGCAGCTGATCGCGCAGATGCAGCAGGAGGACAAGGTAGGGCCGCTGACGTAGCATCCAGCCCACCACCCCACAGCCCCTTTCACTAATAAACTTTTGTTTTAAGTCTAAAAAAAAAAAGTTTCTAGCTTTCCCTCTCTCCCTTCCTTTCTCAGAAATTAATAAAAACATTCTTTAACAAAAAGAACTATTAAAGAAGTTAAAAGTATATACTGTACTAAGTGTATATGCTAGACCACTGGATTAAGCCCTGGAGATTAGGGTTAGTGTTTGGCTGAGTTAATCAAGGAAAACTTCATGGCCAATGTAGGATTTGAACAATTTGTATAGTAAGATATATAACTACATCTAAGTTTAATTAATTTGAGCTTGATCTTGAAGAGTGTATAGAATGGAATTCTTTTTAAGGGGAAATTTCGAGAACTGTGAAGCAATAACATGGAAAAGTATAAAAAATTTTTATGATGGTGTTAACATGAGAAAGCAAAGCTAGAAAGCTAAGAGTTAAAGATTAGATTGCAGAAAATCTTGAATAAAACATTCTACTTTGAAAGACAACAGGTACACACTGAGATATTTTTTTAAAGGTGTGATATGATTAAAGTTATGTCGTAAGGGTATCAAATATACAGGAGACATTCTGAAAAGAGTGAAAAGTTAATGGAGATTAGACATGTGGTACTGGCAGGTATCAAAGCCACAAATGAATGCTCAAGCTGCAATATATATACTGAAGAGTAAAATGAGCTATCTTGGAACTGGGCTTTTGAAGAAAAGGGTGTTTCCTATCACTGGAAAGTTTTGTTGTCCTTGTTTTTTAAATATATCTTTATTGATTTCAGAGAGGCAGGGAGAGGGAGAGAGAGAAACATCAATGATGAGAGAGAATCCTTGATCGGCTGCCTCCTGCACGCCTGAATCCAACCCTGGACCCTTCAGTCTTCAGTCCGCAGGCCAATGCTCTATCCACTGAGCCAAACCGGTTAGAGCTGTGTTGTTTTTTAGAAAGTGGTTTTTTGGAGGTTTTTTTGAACTACAAATATCATAATTAGAAAGAACTGGATAATAAACACCTGTACACCTGCATAACATCAATTACTAATATTTTGCCAAATATGTGCAGGCTGTGTCCCTCTGTCTTCTCTCTGGTCTCTTTCCTCCTCTCTCCCCCTCCCCCTCTCCCCTTACTCACCTTCCTTTACCCCCTCTCCCATTCCCTCTCTCCCTCTATGTTTAGTTGCAGACATCATTACTCTGCACACATCTATTTAGAACAAGGGCACTCTCCTACATGACCACAGTGTCACAGTGTCGTTATCCCATTCACTAACGTGTGTGACTAGAGGCAGGAGCTCCAGGTGATGGAGTCCCTTCAGGTGGCATCAGATGGAAATTCATAAAACCGGGAAACGAGTTCTACAGACCAGTCCCATCCACGAACTGTTCATTACCAGTCTGCAGTTAGAGAAGTATTGAAAACTTTCCCACAACTTGATAGAGTAATTTTATGATTGTTGAACCTAATAATAATAAAAAAAAACCGGGGCTTCTCTTTTTTATTTCATCTGTTTATTTGATTATTCTGATAACTAACTTTTACGTATTTTGCAAAAATATCAGTCCACTGGAAATTAAAAAAAACAAAAACCTGGTCCCTCATAGATTGAGAACCAGTGTTCTATAGTCCCCTCCTTCTTGCTTGGTAATTAATAATTATAAATCCCCCCAAGAAGACACCGTTGCATAAGAGCTATTTGATTCGGAATAGCATTCAGACTCATTGACTACCGCACTAATGGGTCCGATATAGCAACAGTAATTTCTACGTCACTGGTTCTACCTATCAAGCCTACTAACCTAGTGAGGACACCTCCAGCTCTCTGGGAGCCCCTGGGGTGGGGGCCTCTCATGTGCTCACACACTCCTCTCTCCCAGTGGCCCCTTCTCCTGCTCTGCTCCTCTAGGTGCTGCAGGCTCCTGTCAGGATCTGTGATACAAACAAAACACCCAAAGCCATGGTGTCAGCTAAAGAAATGGAGATCCTGGTGTTTGACCTTTTTTTAGGGGAACCCCAACACAGACTGCTTGCACCTAAAATCATAGTTTCCAGTGAAATGGCTCTTTATGCTTTTACTCAGAGCTCTGTTTCTCTTAGGGACCCAGACATGCTTTCATGGGCCTAGATTGGCGACAGACTTGAGTAACAGCTACCCCACGCTGTATTTATTACTCCCCATCCAATGACTAAGTCTTTCTTATAGGGCTTCTCTGTCTAAAGCTCTCTTCCATTAAAATGAGTTCTGTTCTAGGAAGCAGTCTCAGCCCCATGTCAGCAGGTTTCCTTCTGTCCTGACTCACCCGTTGGCCAGACGTGCCCAGACATGCTTGACTCCCAGCAACAGACCCAGTTGAGATTCAAGCTGAGATTACTGCCCATGTGAGACACCTCACTGCACGTGAGATGCTTCCGAAAAAGTCTCTAAAAGATGCAGCGACAGCCCGTTTTGCACCTTTATTTCAGGTTCCTCATTCTGGCGGTTTGATACTGCCATATTGAGCAGGATCAATAGCAGCATAATGACCGCATTCTCTGATTGACTGGGAGTCTAAAGAAAATATGCGTGAAAAGACGGAGCATCTTACAGGAACATCGGAAAGCTGGAAAGAACTAGAAATCCAATAAAAGCTTCCCCAGTTGGTAGATTGCAATTCAACCAAAACAGAACCGAATGATTCCACTATTTTAAAAATACGTTTTTAATGATTTGGGAGAGAGAGAGAAAAGGAAGGGGGAGGGAGGGGGAGAGAGAGAGAAACATCAGTGTGAGAGAGAAACACTGATTGATGGCTACCTCCTGCACTCCTCCTACTGGAGATCGAGCCAGCAACCCGGCATGTGTCTTGACCAGGAATCAAACCAGAGACCTTTTAGTGTATGGGACCATGCCCAACCAACTGACCCACACCAGCCAGGGGAATGATTATAGTTTTTGAGTTATAATATTTCTGTCAATACAACCATTTTGAGACATAACTGCTTTGGCTGGCAACTTTCCACAATAAGTAGATCATAGGCATGTCTAGTATTTTGGATAATTTCTCGTTGTGTTTTTTGTTGTTGTTGTTTTTTAAATATTTTTTTATTGATTTCAGAGAGGAAGGGAGAGGGCGAGAGAGATAGAAATATCAATGATGAGAGAGAATCGTTGATTGGCTGCCTCCTGCATGCCCCCTACAAGGGATCAAGCCTGCAACCTGGGCATGTGCCCTTAAACAGAATCAAACCTGGGACTCTTCAGTCCACAGGCTGACGCTCTATCCACTGAGCCAAACCAGTTGGGGCTAATTGCTTGTTTTGAATTTAGTAAATGATTTTCCTATAAACTATCAATAAAAAGGTAAGCAAAATGTGAAAGGTAAATAACACACACACCACATTTTTTATCCTTTCATGTATTTTATATCTGACTTGCTAGCCAAGAAACTTTTTTCAATGTTTAAAACTCTCAATTATGAAAATTGAATTTTATGGATTAGTTATTGTAGCATACAAATTACAATACCAGTTAATATTTTATCCATCAGCCCTCGAAGGTTTGGCTCAGTGGATAGAGCATCGGGCTTGCATGCAGAACAAAGGGTCCCGGGTTCGATTCTGGTCAAGGGCACATACTTGGGTTGCTGGCTCGATCCCCAGTAGGGGGCGTGCAGGAGGCAGCTGATCAATGATTCTCTCCCATCACTGATGTTTCTCTCTCTCTTCCTCTCAGAAATCAATAAAAATATATTTTTTAAAAATATATTTTATTCATCAAATCACTAAAAAGTCAGGGAAGAATCTAAACATAATATTTATGGGTGAAATATTTTAAAATGCATATCAGCAGTTTGAATCAATTACCTTCACTTCAATCCAAAAATAGAAAAAGGGAACCCACCCCCTTCCTTTTGACTACTAACCACACCTATACACTTTTTGCCCTCCTCTTACCTTTCTCCCTTATTTCATTACTTGCTTTTATAAACTTTGTAGTCCTTTATACACGTTGGTAAATTACCTCAAACTATTTTTTAAAGTAAGAAAGTTTCACCCCGCCAGTGTGGCTCAGTGGTTGAGCGGCGACTCTATATACTGGGAGGTCACGGTTCAATTCCTGGTGAAGGCATATACCTGGGTTGTGCGCTGAATCCCCTGTGGGGGGGCGTGCAGGAGGCAGCCATTCAATAATTCTCTCATCATTGATGTATCTATCTCTCTCTCCCTCTCCCTTCTTCTCTGAAATCAATAAAAATATATTTTTAAAAATAAATAAATAAATAAAGTGAGAGAGTTTTATTAGGTTGCTTTGTTTTTGTTTTTGCAGAACCTGCGCATCTTCCACCCTTCTCACTCCCATATATCTGCTGAGCATATGACCTTCCAGCATCCCTTATAGCTAGGTTTGGCCATGTGACTAAGTTCTGAACAATGACCTGTAAGCAGAAGGGATCACATCCCCCTAAGGAAATGTTTGCCCTCCCTTTTCTCACTCTTCCTGTGCCCTGTCCAGGGGCTCCAGTATAAGCATGGTGGCCGGGGTGAGCCTGCATATCAGCACCACATCACAGGATGACAGAGCCACAAGCGAGAAGGAGACTAGGTCTCCAGATGACCTCATTCTGCAATGCCTCCTGCACACCCCACAACCCAGGCACATGCCCTGAACGGGAATGGAACTGAACTGTGACCTCCTCATTCATAGGCTGCTGCTCATAACCAGCCAGGCCTCTTCTGTGTCTTCAATCCCACCTGTATAATGGCTCCTTTTCAGTTCATGAACATAACCAAGTCTTTCCATCCTTATAAAATAAAAATGTATTCCATATTCCTCCAGCCTGCTAAATATATGAACTATACTTGTTTTTTCCACTTTTTCACTTCCTGTACACTGTCTCTTCACTACAAAAGGATAGCCAGCCTACCTGGATATAATTTTTTTTAATTACTTTCAGTAAAATCATTAATTGCCAAATGTAGAAGATACTCAGTTTTGACCTTACAAACTTACTATCACATTACAATGAAAATAAGTCTCAGACCAAATTCTGCATTGCATGCTTGGCTGCCTTTTTTCCTCTCCTCTTATTTCTCTGATGCCAAACTCATCTAGACTGTTCATATCTTTCTTCCTGATCTCCCTGTTTTTTAAATGTTATTTTTCAAGTCTATATCCTTAGCCAACTGTCTTCTTGCTCTATAAGGTCTTCCTGGTAAATAGCATCCATTCTGATTCTGTTCGCCTGTTCGCTCGCAGATTCATCTGCCACACTGCCAGAGAAAACTGAGTCTCCTCGATGGAGAGGACCCCTCATTTATACTGGTACCAATGTGAAAAATTGTATGTTTCTGTCTCACAGTTTTCCCATGTATTGCAAATTGACTTCCGTCTATTTGGCCCTTCAGCAACTGGTAAATTCTTTTAGCAAATATCAAAAATATCCACTGATTAGACTAGACAGAAGCATACCTTCCTCCAACATTAATATCAGGTGGTAGATTACAAGGAAAACAAGACCGAGTCCAAACTCTTCCAAACATATAAACTTTTTTTAGCAAGTGAACAGAAAGTCATATAACCTACTCATGTTTCAGGAAAGTCTCACTCTCCGTCCTCAAGCATGCCTACGAATATCTTGTAGGAGAGGTTCACTCTGAGAGCATAATCAGCCCAACTGTTCCGGTCTGTCAGTAGATGGAACAGAAGGTAATGGGGAGAGGTGGACAACACAGTATCCAATAAAACAGGCCTAGGAAGTAGTAGGTTACTGGGCTTTCCAGCAACTTATTTGTCATATAGAGGATATATTTAGCGTCTATTATGTGTCAGGCCCTGTTCTTAGCACTGGGTCTATAGTTATGAGTAAAGCCAATAAAATCCTTGCTCTCATGGAATTGACACTCTGGTCAAGTGTTCTTGGACCTCTTTTCACAAGAGTGCTAGGGCTGTGAAATCTTTTTAGCTAGCCATGTATCTGGAACACCATTTATTTCACTAATGAAAATGTATTTCTAATATCCCTTATGCTAATGAATGAATCTCCTGGTGTAAATTTTGATGAAGATCTTTGAAACGCTTAAGTAGCCACCTGGGGAGTATGGCTTTCTGATTAGGGCACTTCAAATTATAACTAACCACCCCTAGAGTGTGAATTCCTAATAGGTAACTCTAATGATAACCAACCTTCCTGAGAGTGTAGATTAAAGTTAATTTACACACAAATACATGACACTGTTTATAAGGAAGTCTTTTAAAGTAAATTCTAACATATGCAATACATATGGCAGTGAGTATGGCTGACCAGAGCTTTCAAGTTTCACATACAGATTTTAAAATACTAAAAGTTACCAAATCCTTTGGTCCCCCTGGTTCTCCCCATGAACCAGCAACTATCAGAACAAAAGGTATATCAGACCCAGCCAGCAAGGCTCAGTGGTTGAGTGTTGACCTATGAACCAAGAGGTCACAGTTCGACTCCCGGTCAGGGCACATGCCCAGGTTGCAGGTTCTATCCCCAGTGTGGGGCGTGCAGGAGGCAGCCAATCAATGATTCTCTCTCATCATTGATGTTTGTGTCTGTCTCTCCCTCTCTGAAATCAATATATATATATATATAGAGAGAGAGAGAGAGAGAGAAAGAGAGAGAGAGAGAGAGAGAGAGAGAGAGAGAGAGAGGGAGGCATATCAGGTGCCTCCAGGCCCCTTGTACTGTGACATGGTTTGCAACCATTCTGAATGGCCAGAGCCCATACCATTCCAGTCATTGAATCAGCGGTTCTCAACCTGTGGGTCGCGACCCCTTTGGGGGTCAAACGACCCTTTCACAGGGGTCGCCTAAGACCATCGGAAAACACATATATAATTACATATTGTTTTTGTGATTAATCACTATGCTTTAATTATGTTCAATTTGTAACAATGAAAATACATCCCGCATATCAGATATTTACATTACGATTCATAACAGTAGCAAAATTACAGTTATGAAGTAGCAACAAAAATAATTTTATGGTTGGGGGTCACCACAACATGAGGAACTGTATTAAAGGCTCGCGGCATTAGGAAGGTTGAGAACCACTGCATTGAATATTTTGAATACCACTCTTGCTCAAATCTTTAGCCTTGAAGAAATTGACTAAACTCTCTGAATCTTACCCCAAATAACTTGGGGATAGAATTATAACTGTCCTAGCTTAGTCTGGGATTCATGCCAAAACTGATTGGCATTGTCCAGGCTGCAGGACCTTTACACTCCTTTGGTGGGGTGATGGAGATGCTTGCAGGACTTCTGTAGGAGTCTGTGACAGGCATACTGAATTGCTCCAGCGTCAGGGTATTTCCAGAAGGGTAAGTCAAATGGGCAAAGAACCAAAAAAGTTAAAGACATAAGCAGGAGAGTGGACAATGGAATGTAAAATGGGTAGAAAGGAAAGTAAAAGCAGGACTTTATTGAATCATTTGTATTAGAGAATTTTATTTATATAAAAAATAACTATCAATGTGCATTTGAAATGTTATAGGTTCTGGTCCATTTATGTAAGTAATCATATACATGGATGTATATGTAGTCCCACAGATGATCTGATGACAGTGTTAATAACTGTTACTTTAGAGCAATTACATTTTCCATATCTTATTGTGATATAATAAATATAAATTTTGGTTTTCATCCCTGGTTCCTGGCAATTTCCTAAGCAATAAAGATGCTAGGGCCTAGCTGGTGTGGCTCAGTGATTGAGTGTTGACCTATGAATCAGGAGGTCACAGTTCTGATTCCCAGTCAGGGCACATGCCCGGGTTGCGGGCTCAATCCCTAGTGTGGAATGTACAAAAGGCAGCCTATCAGTGATTCTCTCTCATCATTGATGTTTCTATCTCTCCTTCTCTCTTCCTCTCTGAAATCAATAGAAATACATTTAAGAAAGAAAAAAAAGATGCTAGGAACTTCTTTTGTTTTCATATATGGTCTTTGACCCTGGTTCCTTAGAATTCCTAAATCACTTGGAATTTCCTGGGTGATAGGAGCATCTTTTGTTTTAAGGAAGGGACTCTCTGGGTAGGCTCCTGGATAGCTTCAGGATGGGGGCTGGTGAGCAGAAAGACCAAGCCATGATTATTAGGAGCTTGGAATTTTCAGCCCCCACCCCCATCCTCCAGGGAGGGGAGAGTGGCTGAAGATTGAGTAAATAATTGATCAGGCCTAAGTGATGAAGCCTCCGTAAAAGTCCCAGAACTATGGAGTTTAGATAGCTTCCAGGTTGGTAAACACCTTCACTTGTTAATATTCTTCTAATTTCTGTGAGTTGTTCTAGTAAATTATTGAACCTGATGAGGGGTTTTGGCAACTCTGATTTATAGCCTATAGATCAGAAGTACCTATGATTGGCATGTGAAGTGGGGGGACAATCTTGTGAGATTGAGCCCTTAACTTGTGGGATCTGACTCCAATTCCAGATAGATAGTGTCAGAACTGAATTGAATTGTAAGACACTCAGCTGGTGTTGGAGAATTGGTTCACACATCTGGTGTCAAAAGTACTGTGAGTGTGAGATTTAAGGAAAACACGATGTGATTTTCCTAGACACATATAATAACAAGGAAAATGAAACACGCATCCTTGACATCAACTTCTGAGAAATATGAACAGAATGGGTCTTCAAGGACACCATGGTGTTCATTAGTGTTTACATTATGTCCAACATTTCATTTCAAATAAAGGGAAATTGTATGGGGATTATTTAGATGACCTAGCCAACTATTGAATTATCAGTTTAGCTGGAGTGTACAGTAAGTAAAAGAGAGTGGGACATTGCTATTTTGAAAAGATAGCTAAGAAGACACCACATATCTCAGATTATTTACAACAATAGAAAGTGCAAAACTGGGGAATGGAAGTAATATGTAAATATTGAGAACCTAGTACGTGTAAGTCCTATCTTGCAAGCTAACCTGAGCCAATTTGGGTATGCACAACTTTTAGGTTCTTTTTGGTAGATACAAGTAGCCACACACACACACAAAATTTCTCTTTAACGGAAAGCCAAGATTATATCTAGAGGGAGAAGTGGGTCAGTCATGCAGGAGCTTCCAGTGTTCTTGGCCAGGGGTCCCTTGTAGGATTTAGCCCAGGCCATCATTGCTAAGGGCCTCTGGGGATTCCTACACGCGTATAGAGCAGGTAGAGTCTCTGGGATATTTTTAGATAATCACAAATCTTCTGTATGTTTCATTTTGTTAGGAAAAAATCTTATTGCTAGCATTCATCATGTTGGCCAACAGGCCCCATTTTTTACCAGTAAAACCCATTTCTCACATTTAGTAAGCAAATTAAAGTGTGTCAGTGTTGATCAAGATACTGGTAACAAAAGCATTTGTAAAAGCCTGAGTGTCAGAAAACCACCGCCCCTGGACTGTGCATGCTTGTTTTCTTTCTTTAGCTTTTCATTATGAACATTTTTAAACATAGATGAAGAGAGTAGCAAAATGAACACCCATATACTCATCACCAAGACTTTATGTCTTAACATTTTATCATATTTGCTCATATATAGTTAGAGACATCGTGACATTTCACCTTTAAATACTTTAAATATATTTTTATTGATTTCAGAGAGAAAGGGCGAGAAAGGGATAGAAACATCAATGATGAGAGAATCATCGATCGGCTGCCTCCTGCATGCCCATCACTGGAGATCCAACCCAGAGCCCACAACCACAACCCAGATATGTGCTCTAACTGGAAATCAACCTCCCGGTTCATAGGTCCACGCTCAACCACGGAGCCAGACCATCCTTAAAGACTTTAGTATGCAGTTCTCACAACCTAAGTACATTTCCCCATGATTACAATACCGTTACACACTTAGTAATCCCCTAATATCCTCTAATGCTCAGTCTGGTCTCAAATTTCCACGTTTTTCCCCAAAGTGGATTTCACAGTTAATTTTTAAAAACCAGACCCAACAAGAATTTGGTTGTTACTGGCTTGTCCCTTCTGGATTAGAATGCTGGCAGCATCTGGGTGATAGATTAATCCAAATGGTACACACACAACATCATAACGTATTTGCTACAATATATTAAAGAAAATTCCAGACCTCACAATGACTTCACTAGAAATTTTCAGCATTTTCTTATTTATGCCTTTCCTAAAGGCAAAGAGGAAGAAGATTTCCAAAGGACTCAGCCAGGCTAATGTATTCTCTATAGAAAAGACCTTTCTAATTCTTTTAGAAATCAATACTGATGACAACATTAATAACTGCTACTTTAGGGCAATGACATTTTCCATATCTTATTGTGATACCATGGGTGTAAGTCCTATCTAAAGTTAAATAAAAATAAAAAGATGATTTCAACACCACACTTTGAGAAGCACCATGATATCACATACAAGCTGTCAGGGATGACTCTGACGGTTCTTTATGACTTGGCCTTAAACCACTTTTCTACCGTCTCTTTTGTACCCACACATACATCCTGAGCTATTCAGTGTTTACTGGCAGGGCCAGGATGAGGGTGAGGTGAGAAGCCTGGAACAGAAAACAGAAAGAGGCAGCATTCTCTGGTTCGTGTGAGAGTAACATTTCCTTAAATGCTGGTCCTAGGCATCTCTCTCACCTTACCCCAGTCCAGTGATGGCGAACCTCTGACACGCGTGTCAGAGGTGAAACGCGAACTCATTTTTGGGGTTGATTTTTCTTTGTTAAATGGCATTTAAATATATAAAATAAATATCAAAAATATAAATCTTTGTTTTACTATGGTTGCAAATATCAAAAAATTTCTATATGTGACACGGCACCAGAGTTAAGTTAGGGTTTTTCAAAATGCTGACACGCTGAGCTCAAATGTTCACCATCACTGCCCTAGTCTCTGCCCTTTTCCCTGAAAATCTCAGGCACTTCACGTGTGCCATTCCAGCACATCCTGAAAACCCACTCAGTTTGAGATTCCCTCTCATAAAAACTTTGGAAATCAAAACATGCAATCGTTTGTTGTTAATCTTTACCCTAGGAGATTTTGTCCATTGATTTTTAGAGAGTGGAAGGAAGGGAGGGGCAGGTAGAGAGAGAGAAAAAGAGAAATCCAGACCAGGGCTGGGGATCGAACCAAGAACCCAGGTACTGCAATGCGGATACATGCCCTTGAGCAGGAATTGAACCATGACCTTTCGGTGCACGGCCAACACTCTAACCACTAAACCACACTGGTCATGGAAACATGCAAACGTAATGACAGTGTTCATAGGTGACTTGAATTTTGGCACAAGATGTAAGATTCCCAGGTCTGTGGAGAGTCCATAGAAAACCTGAGTGTGACTTCAAAAAGGCACTACCTGAGGACAGACACAGCCCTGTGGAGGGCAAAGGCTGGGCAGGCAGTGGCCGGGGATGTGCAGAACAGAAAGCACACCGCCTGAACAGCAGGGATCGATGATCCCTCACACGTGGGTGAAGTGAAATAGGTACCAGATTTAGAGACAGGTAGAATTTTCCAAATCCAAGCCAGCAGTTGCCAGGAAACTTTGGGCTTCACCTCACTTGTGGCATCTGTTTCCCCATCTCAAAAATGTGGGCAATAATGGTGACTTTCTTGTGAGGATTAAAGCAATAGGTATATATAGAAGTGCTTTTTAAATTTTGTTTTTTTAAAAAAAGCCTTAGTTGGTTGGAACGTCATTCTGATATGCCAAGGTTTCGATTACTGGTCAGGGCACATACAAGAACCAACCAATGGATGAATAAATAAGTAGAACAACAAATTGATATCTCCCCCCCCCCTTCCCCTCTTTCTCTAAAATCAATAAATTTAAAAAATAATAATGAAAATTAAAAAGTGCCTGGTCGGTGTGGCTCAGTGGTTGAGCATGGACCTATGAATCAGGAGGTCACGGGTTCAATTCCCGGTCAGGGCACATGCCTGGGTTGCTGTCTCCATCTCCAGTGGGGTTGTGCCAGAGGTGATCGATCAGTGATTCTCTTTCATCATGGATGCTTCTCTCTCTCTTTCTCCCTTCCTCTCTGAAATCAATAAAAATATTTTAAAAAAGAATGACACACACTCATTTAAAAAAGAAAGAAAATGAAAAGGTGCTTCCTGCCTGTAACATAGTTAGTGCCAGTTTCCCTTCACCAAGAGTTTGTAGGTTCCATGTCCGCTCAGGACACATGCCCAGGTTTTGGGCTCATCTTCAGTAGGGGGCGTGCAGGAGGCAGTGTCTCTCTCCCTCTCCCTTCCTCTTTCTCTAAAATCAATAAAAACATAGTTTAAAAAACAAATAAATGCTAGTTTCCCTATACAAGCTTAATGGAAATTTAATAAATATGTTTTCTTTAGGAGACATTCCAGCAGTGGTGGTGGTCTCAGATCTGGCAGGACTTGAAATGATGCTGATTAATAATAATAACTAGCATTTATTCAGCTTTTACTTATGCCAGGCATTGTTCTAAGAGCTTTACATGGATTAATTCCCTTCCTCTCTCTGAAATAAAATAAAATTTAAAAAAATATCTCAAATGCTCTCCAGAACATGAGTTTTGCAGTTTGTGTGTTTTACTTTTCCCACACCGTGCTCCCAAACCACAGATCGGGAGGCCGGGCAGTGGTTCCAGGCTGTAATTTACTCTGGCGTGGGCGCACTGTGAGACGCCCACAGAGAAGGGCCCACCAAAAGTCCATTACTGTGCTCTGCAGTTTCCTTTATGTATTTGAAATTAAGGAGACAAAAGGAAGGTTACAGAAAGGTGGGCGAAAGCAAGGCAGGGACTGGACTACAGGATAGTTAACAAGATTACGTGCTCCCCTGAGGGTGGTCACAGCTTAGAAGGAGGAGTCTGAAAAGAGGAATTTCAAAAGGTGGGTTAAAAAAAAAAAAGATAATAATAAAAAGACAAGGTGTTAACCTTCCCCAGGGATGTAAAGTACAGCATAGGAAATATAGTCAGTAACATTGTAATAACATTGTAAGGTGCCAGGTGGGTACTAGAATTGTTGGGGGGAACACTTTGTAAATTATACAATTGTCTAACCACCATGCTGTGTCCATATAAGAAACATTCAGCCCAGCTGGCATGGCTCAGTGGTTGAGCGTCAACCTATGAACCAGGAGGTCATGGTTCAATTCCCAGTCAGTACACATGCCTGGGTTACAGGCTCGATCCCCAGTAGGGGGTGTGCAGGAGGCAGCCAATCAATGATTCTCTCTCATCATTGATGTTTCTCTCTCTCTCCCTCTCCCTCCCTCTCTGAAATCAATAAAAATATATTAAAAAAATAAAATTGTTAACATAATACATTATATATATATATATATATATATATATATATATATGAAACATGGTACATTATATATATATATATATGAAACATTCAAACCTGTAAAGAATTTTTTTAATATGTTTTTATTGATTTTAGAGAGAGGAAGGGAGAGGGAAAGTTAGAAACATCAATGATGAGAGAGAATCAATCGGTCTGCTGCCTCCTACACGCCCCTCCTCCCCCCCTCCCCCCCCCACACACACACTGGGGATTGAGCTGGCAACCCTGGCATGTGCCTTGACTGGGAATTGAACCATGACCTTCTGGGTCAACGCTTAACCACTGAACCAGAGGGCCAAACCTGTAAAGAATTTTTGTGAGTTTATTTGAACCAAACTGTCGACAGTTGCTGGGAAGCAAACTCTCAATGCATTGAGATGATTCTCCAGAGAATGGCAGTTTTGCACCTTATTTTATACATTATAATAAAAAAAGATGTGTAAGTGGTTACATGAAATTCATTGGTGCTAGATTAGCGAGGAGGGAGAAAGCAAAGTGGGAAAGCTCTGGGACTGGATGAAAAGTGAAATGATGCATCTTTTACATAGGTGGGTAAGCATAGTTACGAGTCAGCAATTAATAGGACAAAAATAAAGCGAGAGGATGTGTAGCTCTGCTCTGGTGCCTTGGCTGCTCCCTGAGGTCTGGAGAACGGGAAGTCACCCTGACATTCCAACGGTATGTCATCATAGATGCAAAAGACAATAGGCAGGCTCATCGATGTTTCTAACTCTCTGTCTCTCTCCCTTCCTCTCTGTAAAAAATCAATAAAATATATTAAAAAAAAAAAATTAAAAAGTTTTAATTTCAGACCATCCTTTGTGGTTACTCTAAGTCTCTGAATTTGAAATGCTGCCAAGCAGGCCTTCCCTGAACTTGTCAGGTTAGCACATGGCCCTTTTCGCCCACAGCTGTATACCTGAAACGAATATAAAATAATATTGAATGTCAACTGTAATTGAAAAATAAAATAATGCCATGATATTGAAAAAAAAAAGTGTGTGAATTTGATGCAGAAAAACAATGGACAGGGCTTCCTTAAGATAAACCTTTGGCTGAAAAGTTGTAGGGCCCTAGCCGGTTTGGCTCCTTGTATAGAGCAGTCTGCACTTATCTCGGTTGTGGGCTAGGCCTTGGTCAAGGTTTGTGCAGGAGGCAGCCGATGGATGCCTCTCACATCAATGTTTCTCTCTCTCTTTCTCTCCCTCTCCCTTCCACTCTCTCTAAAAATCAATGGAAAAAATATCCTTGGGTAAGGATTAAAAAAAAATTAAGTTATAGGGCATGATGATCTACCCAGTTAAGAATTCATGATTTGCCCTCGCCAGGTTTGGCTCAGTGGGTAGAATGTCGGCCTGCAGACTAAAGGGCCTCTGGTTCAATTTTGGTCAAGGACACATGCCTGGCATGTGGGCTCGATACCCAGTAGGGGGCGTGAAATCAATAAAAAAATTTTTTTAAATAAAAGAATGTATGATTTATTACAGCACCTCTTTTTCACCCACAGGCTCCTCTGGCTCTGTAAGAGGTAAGACTAAAGGCAGAAGAAGAAATTCTCTCTTTGTATTTTATCCTTCTCTAGTCCAGGTGGATATCTGGGCAGCCTGTCTGTTTAAGATGGGGTCCATCAGGCAGGGCACACTGCCGGGCCAGGGGGTTCCCATGCTGATGGTGAGCTATATCCTCTCCCTTGACCAAGCTCTAATATTGTGAACTCGCAAATTAACATTAATTCTCAAATAAGCTGTACATTTTTATGTTGTTATTTTTTAATTAAAAATATTTGTATTGCCCTGATCGGTTTGGCTCAGTGGATAGAGCATCGGCCTGCGGACTGAAGGGTCCCAGGTTCAGTTCTGGTCAAGGGCATGTACCTCGGTTGCCGGCACATTCCCCAGTAGAGGTTGTGCAGGAGGCAGCTGATCAACGTTTCTCTCTCATCGATGTTTCTAGCTCTTTATCCCTTTCTTTTCCTCTCTGTAAAAAAATCAATAAAATATATTTTTAAAAATATTTGTATTAATTTCAGAGAGTAAGGGAGAGGGAGAGAAACATCAATGATGAGAGAGAATCATTGATTGGCTGCCTCTGGCACGCCCCCTACCGAGGATTGAGCCCACAACCCAGTCATGTGCCATGACAGGGAATGGGAACTGTGACCTCCTGATTCATAGATCGATGCTCAACCACTGAGCCACACTGGCTGGGCTGTATATATTTTATTCTTATTTACTGATTTGAGAGAGAGAAGAAGGAAGAGAGGGAGAGAGAGCAATAGAAATATGGAGATTTTTGTTGTTTCACTTATTTATGCATTCACTGGTTGATTCCATTGGTTGATTCTTGTATGTGCCCTGACTGAGAATGAACCCACAACCTTGGTGTATCTGGATGACTCTCTAACCAACTGCGGCCAGGGCCAGCTGTATACTGTAGTCATTTTTAAAAAAAAAAAATGTTTTTATTGATTTCAGGGAGAGGGAGAAAGTTAGAAACATCCATGAGCGAGAAACATCAATCAGCTGCCTCCTGAATGCCCCCTACTGGGGATCGAGCCTGTAACATGACCAGGAATTGAACCCTGACCTCCTGGTTCACAGGACAACACTCAATCAACTGAGCCACACTGGCCGGGTTACAGTATTTATTTTAACACTTGAGCTAATGAACACTAGACCCTAAGATGATTTCCCTTGTGTTTTATGAAATATGTTTGTTTAGCGGACTTAAACAGCTTTAGAAGACCCACTCCCAAATTGTAGTCCTCGCTCCCACACACTGACCTCTAATCATTTTCTAACAGCCTTGCCAGTACTTTAGTTTATCTGTCAGCAAAATAACCTGGCTTTTCACATCTATTAGCATTCCTGAGAGCTTTCAGAGAACCTAATCATTGTTGTCATCATCAACTCCTCTATCATTGATATGGAAGTTAACTTTAGTTTAAGTAACAAAAGTTGACCATAACAAATTATGCACTTTAGCACTTGAAAAGCATGTTAACCTTTCCCTCCTCTGCCCCAAAAGCAGCTATCTATGTGTATTGGCATAACAATGACAGGCCTCTTCAAACGCACCTCCATGAGAGGCCTTCAAGACACTTCCCCTCTCAGAATTCTTAGCTATTAAGGTCCATGTGGGCAGAAACAGTTCAGATAATTTCCAAAGTCTGGCAGACACGTCCCATATGGCCATAAAATAGTAGTATTTATATTTATTCCATAGATAATTTCTGAACACCTACTAGGTGCTAGGATTTGTAGGGTCAAAAAAATTCAGAAATCTCTTTTTGGTTGGAGAAAGGGATATAGATAAAGCTTAGAAATGAGAGAAGCAATTCTTAGAGGCACCAGGAGGCTATGGAGAGAGTGGGGGAGTTCTCATGGGCTCTCTCAGCTAGAGATCATATCGGTAAACAACCAGACATGATGCTGGTTCTGTTCTCAGATATTTGAATCTATTCCATTTGTGGTAGGCGGTTAGACAGACATGAGCAGAGCAAGGACGAAGGGCCAGGTAGAGGTCACCAGGGTGGAGAGCCCCAAGTGCCTAGCAACGGGCAAACCTGGGAAAACAAGATCCTCACCTCCCAGGGTAATTTTTCCTCCCCTAGCACATCTCTGATCCTGCCCTTTAGACCGCCGACCTTTCGCATCACTGGCCATGTGGTTCAGACCCTCCCCTGACCTTTCCTCCCCTGGCATGTTGCTAATTATGCGGGTTAGACCTCCCCTAGATGGGGGAGAACAAGGGGCCAGAGAATAGCCTTAAGCATTAAGCTCCCATGACAACGAGATTCCGACTTCCATAAAACACATCTAGGCCTCAGTTATGTTTCAGCCCCAGGCTCAGAAATGCAGCAAAACCACTAGAGACGCCATGGCTGACATCAGGACAGCTGCATTGACTAATGACCCTCCTGCCTGGTGCCAACTAATGAGAGGAGACCACGGCCCTGAAAGAACACACCTGGAAAATTGCGGAATATTCTACTGAGATCCTCCCCCTGAGACCTCCAGAAAAGCACCCTCCACAGAGGTCCCAGTGCGTCTCTCTACGGAGCATGCCCATGCCTTTCCCACCCCGACCCTCCAGGCCATTTTCCTGGCCTCTCTCATTCTCCTAAGCTCCAAGGTCCTGCTTTTGCTTCTGTAAAACTTGTTTCCTGGGCCCATTTCTTCTACAGCTCACTTCTTCTACCTCTGTGACTTTTTAAAAAAATTTCTTCCCCTTGCCCCGCCTTTTTTTTTTTCCTCTTTTTCTCTGTGACTTTCTAAATAAACTTTCTCTTATAGTTTGAGTCTTGACTCTGAGTTCTTTCTTAGGCAGAACTCGAGTACCGAGGTTGCTGAACCAAGGTCCCTTCTGACTCCCCGGGTCGAGCAGCTGGTGCTGTTTCGCCTCCAACACATCCACACCATTGGGCCGGCCAGGAGGTCCGCCCTCTGTGGATTTACTAACCTCTGACATAATGAGGGAGCAGGAGGTGCGCTTTGCTCCACCTTCCCTTGAAGGGAGTTAATCCCAGGTGCACATTTACAGGTGGGTGTGCATACCGCCTCTTAAATCCAACAGGCTTCAGCGCTGCAAGTTACAGTAATTTAATTCATTTATATTCTCAAACAGTAAGAAAAAGGAAGCTTAGCAGTGAAGTTAGGACACTCGGCCTTATCTTAGAGTGAGACAGAGTCTGATCCCTGAGAAGAGCGGTTCTAATTGTTCAGATATCTTGCCCTGGTCTGCTCCATCCTTGCACATTTCTGTCAAACACACAAACAAGCTACACAGGCTGAAATCAGTTCCCTTGAGCATATTGAGCTACCAATGAATCTGGTGGAAACTAGATTTTAGAAGGCAAAATCAGATGATGATTCAGAAAGTTTGCTTTTAAAGAGAGGCAATAGAACTATTGCTCAGTAGAAAATGTTAATACAGCGCAAATATAATTAGGTAGAAAGCTTAAATTAAGTGCAGCACTTGCTAAATGGACTCTCTGTAACTTACTAAAAAGATTCCTAAGCTAAGCCTACAACATTTTAATGAAAAAAGCCATCTACTAAGTCTGGTCTGATTGACTTGGTCAAATGGTACATAAATTAAATCCATCTGAAGAATATGATCTCCAAATGGGACTTTCATTTCCATAAGACTGCAGTTTAAACAACTATGTGAGGTAAGAAAGTAAGAGTAAAATCATTCCCCCCCACGGCTGGTGAACTTGGCAGCCCACGTGGAAAATGAGCTAGCTCTTCCCCTGCTGAACAAATCCATTCAAAATGATTTCATAGTTTTCCTTCCTCATCCTTTGGAATGTGGAAGCCATTTTCCAGTGGGCTTAAATTTTTTTCTGAATTTAACCCTTCGAGAGAAAATTTTTATTCTCTCTTTTTAAAAAATTTTTCCCAAGGGTATGTGGAATAATGCAATGGGAAAAAAATTTTTTTTAAGCACAAATGCTGTAGGCAGAAAGTTGATTCAACCTTGTTTAATTAGAACCCAAGGGGAATAGCTGTGCCTAATATAATGCAAAGGTTTGTAATTGAACTAATATGATTTTGCAACCACCTGCCAGAGAAATAACAATGCAGGTAGATTAAATGATATGGGATTTATTTTATGTTTTGCTTTTGTATTAAATAAGCTAATTTAAAATTAGCTTATTGGTTGGAGGCTGCTAGCTTTTATAGTCAAGTTGGATTCTTTTGGGGATGTCTTATTTCCCTTGCCTATTTCCTCCTCATCCTATGCCAAACTCTATTCCAGGCAGAAAGAATGTATACATATTCGCTTCTACATACATAAAATATATCTCCTAGAACAGAAACACACATAAAACTTTTACATTTTTGCATATTTTATATTTCCTGGGTTTTTTTTTTATTGATTAAGTTAATTTGTATACTGGGACCCACAAAATGGAGGCCACACCAGTGGCCTGGCCCACATCACAAATCTAAACCTGAGTCAGCCTGCACTTAGGGAAACACCTGTCAAAAAACATACACCAATCACAATCCTCCAAATCAGCTTTAGCTAGCTTATCTTTCTAGAAAATAGGACCTGCTGGCCTTATAAGGAAATCCTGTCCAGCTAGTCAATCACCACGCTTCATTTCCCCTGTTGCCTTTCCTGACATTCTATAAAACACTAAAACTCGCTCTTGCCCAACATCCCTCGGAAAGAGTGCCAGCTGTGTGCAGGACACTGCATTTCCTCAATTTATAGACTACCCTTCCTTGTGTAAAGAACGTCAAACTCATGACTAAGTTGTTTTACTTTTATCTTTTGACAGTATAGGTAATTTATTGACATTCCAAACCAAGGAAGGGTACACGGAAAAGGCTTTCTACCCGTATCCCGCAGCTGCCCAGTTTTCCTTTCCAAAGCAACTAACATATATTTTGTATATTTTTATTGATTTCAGAGAGGAAGGGACAGGGAGAGATAGAAACATCAATGATGAGAATCATTGACTGGCTGCCTCCTGTACAACCCCTCTGGGGATCGAGCCTCAACCTGGGCCTGGGCCTGGGCCCTGACCAGGAATGGAACCGTGACCTCCTGGTTCATAGGCTGACACTCAACCACTGAACCACACTGACCAGGCTCCAAAGCAACTAATATTTTAAGTTTGTTTTTATTTCTTTGTGTTTTTTTGATGTCTTTGCTGAAAAAAGTATACCTTCTCTTTTTTTTTTGGAGACATAAAGAAAAAGAAACAACAGGTCTAAGTGGAGTCAATTTGTCTAACCCATGTCACCAAACCAAAAGTTAATGAGGCCTAATTGCAGTTTCAGGCTCACCCAGGACTGGAATTTTTAAACTAACCAGGCTGGAATTTTCTGGTCAACACTGTGGGGTAATCTTCCTGATAAGACTCCCTGCTGTCTAAGGGAAGGTATCCTGGTCTGAAATACCCACTCTTCTAACTTCTTATTCTGCCCTCTTGCTGCCTATTGTGAATAAAAAAAGGCGGAGACAAGCTCAGGAGAGACCTGCATGGCGGGCCCTTAAAACTCAGAGGCGGAAAGTAACCACATAGGATGGTCTGAACATAAAAATTCCCAACTAAAAGGGCGTCATGGTGGGGAGTCATGTCCTAGATCGGGATCTTCCCTGACAAAGGTCAATCTTTACCTTATCCAACCCTTTCTATTGTCTTTCTGCATCTAGGTAACAAGCCTTTGGAATGTCAGAGTGAACCCCCTTTTCCCCAGGCCCCTCAGGGCACAATCTCCCACTAGATCTTATCTTGTTGCCAAATACCATCTCTGTGCTATAAATGTTCATTGTGCATTATCTTACACCCACCAATGTAAAAGAAGCATTTATCTCTCCATTTTACTTTTCATCCAAGTTCAGAGATTTACCTGCTTTGCTTTCTCCCACCTCCCTAATCTACCAGCAAACTGCCATTTTCTGGAGCATTTTCTCAATCTATTGAAATGTTGCTTCCGAACAATTGTTGTTAGTTTGGCTCAAATAAACTCATAAAAATTCTCTACAGGTTTGGATGCTTCTTACGTCGACATGATAACAACCTTCCATTTTGTACAACTCCTCAGAGTGCCCTTCTAGTTGCTGAGTGGAATTCTGCTTGACTCATGAGTCACTTCATAAAGCCAATTAGATCTTCAGATTTACTCATGGAATTTTGTTCTTTAACAGACATTTGATGAATACTTAAGTAACTATACGTATATATTCTCTAAATACCAATCTTCATTTTTATACAAAGAGTAACATAGCAAAATATCCATTTGTCTTACTGTTAAAAAATTTATTGATTGGTTTTGGGGAGAGGAAGGGAGGGAGAGAGGAAGCAAGGGGCGGGAGAGAGAAAAAAACCAATTTGTTGTTCCACTTATTTATGCATTCCTTGGTTGCTTCTTGTATGTGCCCTGACCAAGAATTAAAACCACAACTTCTGTGTATCTTGACAATGCTCTAACCAACTGAACTACCGGGCCAGGGCTGTGACTTACATTTTTAAACTAAAAATATATATAACTTGACAAAGGAGCAAAGGCTGGAACAACTGACTATCAACATTAAAAAGAATACAGATACAGACCCTTCACAAATTTAACTCAAATGGATCATAGACCTAAATGTAAAATGCAAAAGTATCAAACTCCGGAAAGATGATATAGGAGAAAACCTAGTGACCTTGGATATGGTGGTGTCTTTTTAGACATAGCAACAGAGGCACAATCCATGAGAAAAACAGAAATGCTATTCTTTATTTAAAAAAAAAAAAAAAGTCTGCTCAGTGAGACACTGACAAAAGAAAAGACAAGCCACAGACTGGGAGAAAATATTTGCAAAAGACATTCAGTCTGTGAGTTCTCCTGAGTTCTGTGAGCCATTCTAGCAAATGAATGAATCCAAGAGAGGTTCATGGGAACCCCTAAGATGTAGTTGTTTGAGCAAAAGTGTGGGTAGGTGGGCATCTCATTAGTAGTTGGCATCTGAAGTGAGGGCAGACTTCGGGACTGGGCCTTTTCATTCGTGGGACCTGAGACTGGCTCCAGGGAGATAGTGCCAGAAGTCAACTGATTTGTTGGACACTCAGTTGGTGCCAGAGAATTGGAGAATTGATTGGTGTTGGAAAAGACACCATATACTTGATGTCAGGAGAAAAATACCCTCACATTAAGAAAATGAACAACCTGATTAAAAAACGCATGAAAGACTTGAATAGACATCTTAGTAGACAAGTTATACAGATGGCAGGTATGTATATGAAAAGATGCTCATCATCATATATCATTAGGGAATTGTAAATTAAAACAACAATGAGGTACCACTGTATACCTATTAGAATGACCAAAATCCAAAACACTGACAACACCAAATGCTGGCAAAAATGTGGAGCAACAGGAACTCTCATCCATTGCTAGTGGGAATGCAAAATGGTACAGACACTTTGGAAGACAGTTTTTTACAAAATTAAACATACTCTTACCAGATAATAAATACAGTATCATGCTCCTTGGTATTTACCTAAATGTGTAGAAAATTTCTATCTACACAAAAACCTACATATGCATGTTTTATATCAACTTTATTCATAATTACCCAGACCTGGAAACAATCAAGATGCCATTCAATAGGTAGATGGATAGATAGACTGTGTTATATCCAGACCATGGAATATTATTTAGTACTAAAAGGAAATGAGCTATAGAATCATGAAAAGACATAAAGGAAAATTAAGTGCATATTAGTAAGAAAAAGAAGCAAATCTGAAAAGGCTATATACTGTATGATTCCAACTGTGGGACATTCTAAAAAAATCAGTGGTTCCCAGGGGTTAGAGGAGGGAAGGAGGGATGAAGAGACAGAGCACAGAAGATTTTAAGGCAGTGAAACTATCCTATCTAATAATAGACAAACATGGTAATTAACCATACCTCCGCTACGCTTCCCATTGGCTAATCAGGGCGATCTGCAAATTAACTGCCAACCAAGATGGCGGCTGGCAGCCAGGCAGCTGAAGCGAACATGAGGCTTGGTTGCCCCGGCGATGGAGGAAGCCAAGGTTCCCCGCCTGCCGCGGCCCAGCTCTGAGCTGCACTCTAAGCAACAATGTTGCAATTATAGAAGCTAAACAAACCCAGAAACCTGCTTTCAGCCAGCCGGCCTCGGAGCTGGAGCCGCAACAAAGTTTCAATTACATAAGGTAAATAAATTCCAGAATAAAAAAGAAAAAGAGAAAAAAAGGAGAGACTGGGAGCTTCCGTTGCAGGCTTGGCCCGCCTGAAAATGGCCCTCAGCCCCTCATCCAGACTGGCCAGGTACCCCAGTTGGGATGCCCACACTAAAGGGGGTGTGGCCAGCCTGAAAACAGCCATCAGCCCCTCATCCAGGCTGGCCAGGCACCCAGTAGGGACCCCCACCCTTAAGGGGGTGTGGGTAGCCTGAAAACAGCCATCAGCCCCTCACCCAGGCTGGCTAGGCACCCAAGCGGGACCCCCACCCTGATCCGGGACACCATTCAGGGCAAACCAGCTGGCCCCCATCCGTGCACCAGGCCTCTATCCTATATAGTAAAAGGGTAATATGCAAACTGACCCTAACAGCAGAAAGACTGGGAATGACTAGTCACTATGACACACACTGACCACCAGGGGGCAGACACTCAATGAAGGAGCTGCCCTCTGGTGGTCAGTGAGCTCCCACATGGAGGAGCTCTGCTCAGCCACAAGCCAGGCTGATGGCTGCCAGTACAGCAGTGGTGGTGGGAGCCTCTCCTGCCTCCTCAGCAGCGCTAAGGATGTCTGACTGCAGCTTAGGTCTGCTCCCTGCTGGTAAGTGGACATCCCCCGAGGGCTGCCGGGCTGCCAGAGGGATGTCTGATTGCCAGCTTAGGCCCAATCCCCTGGGGAGCAGGCCTCAGCCAGCAGATGGTCATCCCCTGAGTGGTCCCGGACTGTGAGAGGGCACAGGCTGGGTTGAGGGACCCCCCCCCCCAAGTGCACAAATTTTTGTGCGCCAGGCCTCTAGTCTACACTAATAAAAGACAAACATACAAATTGACCATACCTTCACTATGCCTTAAGCCACGCCCACCAGCCAATCAGAGCAACTATATGCAAATTAACCCAACTAGGATGGCAGCCAGCAGCCATGGAGCTGGAGCAAGCAGGAGGCTTGGTTGCTCCAGTGATGGAGAAAGCCAAGCTTCCCGCCTGCCACAGCCAGCTCTGAGCTCCACTCAAGGCAACAAAGTTTCAATTATAGAAGATAAATAAACCCCAGATACCTGCTTTCAGCTGGCCGTGGCCACGGAGCTGGAGCGAGCAGGAGGCTTGGGTTGTCCCTGGCGATAGAGGAAGCCAAGCTTCCCGCCTGCCACAGCCAGCTCTGAGCTCCACTCAAGGCAACTATGTTTCAATTATAGAAGCTAAACAAACCCCAGATACCTGCTTTCAGCCAGCCGAGGACTCAGAGCTGGAGCTGTAACAGTGTTTCAATTATAGAAGCCAAACAAACCCCAGATACCTGCTTTCAGAAGCTGAGGCCTCAAGCTGGAGCCGAGCCTCAGAGCTGGAGCCAGCTCTCAGCTCCAGTGACAGCCATAGAAGGTAAATAAATCCCAGAATAAAAAAAAAGAAAAAAGAAAAAAAGGAGAAGTTGGGAGCTTCAGTCACTTGCTAGCACCCCAGTGGGGACCCCCACCCTGAAGGGGGTGCAACCAGATGCAAACAACCATCAGCCCATCATCCAGGCTGGCCAGGCACCCAAGCGAGACCCCCACCCTGATCTGGGACACCCTTCAGGGCAAACCAGCCGGCCCCCACCCGTGCACTAGGCCTCTATCCTATATAGTAAAAGGGTAATATGCAAACTGACCCTAACAGCAGAAAGACTGGGAATGACTGGTCACTATGACACACACTGACCACCAGGGGGCAGACGCTGAATGCAGGAGCTGCCCTCTGGTGGTTAGTGTGTTCCCACATGGGGGAGCTCTGCTTAGCCACAAGCCAGGCTGACGGCTGCCAGTACAGCGGTGGTGGTGGGAGCCTCTCCTGCCTCCTCAGCAGCGCTAAGGATATCCGACTGCAGTTTAGGCCTGCTCCCTGCTGGCAAGTGGACATCCCCCGAGGGCTGCCAGGCTGCCAGAGGGATGTCTGACTGCCAGCTTGGGCCCAATCCCCCAGGGAGTGGGCCTAAGCCAGCAGGTGGACATCCTCCGAAGGGTCCCAGACTGCAAGAGGGCATAGGCTGGGCTGAGGACCCCCCCTCCCCCCCGAGTACACAAATTTTTGTGCACCGGCCCTCTAGTTTGTTTATAATTGAGGTTACAGTTTCCATTGCAGCTTATTGTAGTCAACCATCTGGTGTTCAGCTGTAAGATATAGGAAGGGCACACTGGTTATTTGGGTTCCTGTACCCTTACTGGTTATTAAATTGTTTTCTAATAGTAGCCCTGCTGGTTAAATTCCCAGTCCAGGCCATAAAACGCTGTACAAATTTTTGTGCATCAGTCCTCTAGTAGTGTATAATACTATAATGGTGAATACATGTCATTGTATATTTGTCCAAATCCATAGAATGTACAACACCAAGAGCGAAGCATATTATAAACTACGGGCTTTCAATATGGGTTCACTGTGAAACAAAAATACCACAGCAGTGCTAGATAGTGGGCAACGCTGTACATGTGAAGGGAAAGGGGGTATATATAAACTCTCTGTATTTTCCACCCAATTCTGCTCTGAACCTAAAACTGCTCTAAAAAATAGTCTATTAAAATTTAACCCGCCCAAAATAGGACATATATCTTGGAGATATTTCTGTATCAGCATTTTAAGTTTGTCTCAATCTACCTGGTAGGTCTATGCTGTTGTGATGAAAAGGGAGTGCTCTAATAAATCATAAATTCCTAACTGCACAGGTCATGGTGGGTAGTCACACCCCAGGCCTATAACGCTTTAGTCAAAGGTTTATCTTCGCCTTAAGCAAGTCTTGTCCATTGTTTCTGTGCATCTAGGTTAACACACCTTTGAAATGCCTCTTTTTCAGTTCCCTTCTTATAATGTGTGAACCACTCCTTCAGACTTCTTTCTGCTTTTTTGACACAACTGCCCTCAAAGAGCAACTAATTGTAGTCATCCTGTAATCCAATCCTTGTCTTATTTTCTCCCACCTTCATGCAATCTTCCTCATGTCCCCTCCTTAATTTCAACTGCATAAAATCAACTGCAAAACTGTTATTCTCTGAAGTATTTGAGATCTTGCTCTCCAGAATATATTGTCAGTTTAGCTCAAATAAACTCATAAAAATTCTCTACAGGTTTGGACGATTCTTACATTGACACTATGGATATGCCATTATTTATATTCCCAGTTTCTTGTCAATGGACATTTAAGTTTAAGCATTTTTTTAAAATCTTTTGCAGTTATTGCAAACCATATTGTTACAATGTCTGCCATTTCACAGGTGTACATGAATATATTTAGGATAAATGTGCCTTTGTAATTTCTATAGTTGCCACCAAATTGCCTCTACAGAGGTTGTATCAATTTGTACTCTTATCAGCAAAATAAGAGAGTTCCTGTGTGTTTCCCACAAACTCACAAGAGTGTTTTATCAAATGTTTGGATCTTTGCCAATCTGATAGGCTCAAAAAATGTTATCTGTTTAAAAAAATTTTTTTTCTCATGAGTAATTTATATTTCCTGCTCTGTAAGATTTTAACTTTTTGATCATTAATCCATCTGGAATTTATTTAGGGAACAGTGTGAGAAAGATATTTTTCCTTCAATATTATATTCATAGCAACTTTATTCATAACTGTACAAACTTGGAAACAACCAAGATGTTGTTCAGTAGGTGAATGGGTAAATAAACTGGTACATCCAGACAATGGATTATTGAGAACTAAAAAGAAATGAGCTATAAAACTATGAAAAGATGTGAGAAATAGATAACTATCCTTCAATATTATGTAATAGGAGACACTGTCCACCCTTTTATATATATATATATATATATATATATATATATATATATTTTTTTTTTAATTGATTTCAGAGAGGAAGGGAGAGGGAGAGATAGAAACATGAGAGAGAATCATTGATTGGCTGCCTCTTGCACGCTCCACACGGGATCGAGCCCACAACATGGGCATATGCCCTGACCGGGAATTGAACTATGACCTCCTGGTTCATAGGTCAATGCTCACCCACTGAACCACCACAGCTGGGCTGTACCCTTTCTTTATCCATTTCAAAGGCTCCCTCTTCCTGGATGCTGTTGTGCTTTGTGGCTGTGCTTTGTTATACCCAATACCAATCCCTTTATAGTTTTAATGACTGTAGTATCAGACTGTTTCAATATCTAACAGGGCAAACCTTACTTACCAGTCTTCCTTGTCTAAAATTGCTTTTCTATTCACTGTCATTTATTCCACCAAATGAATTTTAGAGTCAGCTTGTGAATATGCATAAAGAATCCTTCTGAGAAATAATGAGGACTTGCATTGAATTCATAGACTGATTTCATGGCACAAACTGCTGTATTTCAATTTAGGAATAGGGTATGTCTCCCCACTTGTTTAAGCCTTCTTTTACTTCCTTCAGTGATATTTTATATTTCTTGTTAAGTTTATTTCTTGGCATTTTAGAGGCTATCTTGTTATTGTGACCCAGATTTTTCTTTATTACATTCTTCTGAACTTCCAAATGGTTAGTCCTAGTGGATAGGACAACTTAAAACGAATGTTTTTTATGAGATATATCTTCTATCTGGACTCTCCTTCAGAATGACTTACATTTTTTCCCCCTGAATTGACATACAATTTTGAACTGGTAAATAAAGCCTAATATTTTTTATGCAAGTAGAATTACTGTTTGCTGAATAACTACTACTACTAACAACAGCTAATATTTACTTAGCACAACTGTAGGTCAGCCACTACAGTAAGTGTTTTACATACTCTAGTTACTTACAACAATCTTGTGAGGGAGCTTACAGGGGTTGGCAAAAGTAGGTTTACATTTGTGAGTATGGTAAATATGGAGTTTATTCTTGTATTATTATTTATTAATTATTATATTATTTATTTATACTACAACTGTAAACCTAATTTTGCTACTCTACATATTATTATATTTATTTTATAGATGTATATAAACTGAGTCAAAAAGAAGTTAAGTAATCGGCTCCAAATCATGCCGCTAGAGCAGTGGTTCTCAACCTGTGGGTTGCGACCCCTTTGGGGGGGTTGAACGACCCTTTCACAGGGGTCGCCTAAGACCATCGGAAAACACATATATAATTACATATTGTTTTTGTGATTAATCACTATGCTTTAATTATGTTCAATTTGTAACAATGAAATTGGGGGTCACCACAACATGAGGAACTGAATTAAAGGATTGCGGCATTAGGAAGGTTGAGAACCACTGCGCTAGAGAGTAGTGGAGCTAGGAATTAAACAGAGACCTTCCTTTTTGTTTTTTAATATGTTTTTATTGATTTCAGAGAGAAGGGAGAGGGAGAGATAGAAACACCAATGATGAGAGAGAATCATTGATTAGCTCCCTCCTGCATGCCCCCTACTGGGGATCAAGCCTGAAACCCCGGCATGGGCCCTGACCGGGAATCAAATCATGACCTCCAGGTTCATAGGTCAACGCTTTACCTCTGAGTCACACTGGCTGTGCCAGTTATACTTCCTCTTGCGCTTGGCAGGTAGTCCACTTGCCACAGGTGGACTTCTGAAGGTGGTAGGCCTTCGGGCCACAGCACAGCGCGTGCCTCGTGTTGTGGCACTTGCCCAGCAATGCTGTCCCCTTGGTCATCTCGCTCTGCCACCAAGACCAAAGAGAACCACTGATCTTTTTACTGTCTCCCTAGTTTTGCCTTTTCTAGAATATCACATAATTGGAATTATACTGTATGTAGCCCTTTCAGATTTGTTTCTTTCACTTAGTAGAAATCATTTAAGATTTTCCCCATGTCTTTTCTTGACTTGAAAGCTTTTTTTTTTTTTTTTTTTTTTTTTTTTTTTTTTTTTTTTTTTTAGTGCTAAGTACTATTCCATTGTCTGGATGTACCTCAGTTTATTTCTCCATTCACCTACTGAAGGACATCTTGGTTGCTAACAAGTGTTGCTGTGTTTCATTTTGGATTTTTAGTTTTTTTAAATTGATTCTTAGAGAGAGGAATGGACAGAGAGAGGAGAGGGGAGGGAAGGAGGAGGGAGGGGAGGGGAAAATCGATCAGATCCGCAACCTGGGCATGTGCCCTGATCAGGAATAAAACTTGCCACCTTGCCCTAACTGATTTGGCTCAGTGGATAGAATGTCGGCCTGCGGACTGAAAGGTCCCATGTTCAATTCCGGTCAAGAGCATGTACCTTGGTTGTGGGCACATCCCCAGTGGGGAGTATGCAGGAGGCAGCTGATTGATGTTTCTCTCTCATTGATGTTTCTAACTCTCTATCCCTCTCCATCTCTGTAAAAAATCAATAAAATATATTTAAAAAAAAAACAAACAAAAAAACTTGCCACCTTTTACTAGTAGTTTAAGGGACAATGCTTCAAACATCTGAGCCACACTGACCAGGGTGCTTCCAAGTTTTGACAATTATGAATAAAGCAGCTATAAACATCCATGTGCAGTTTTTTTATGTGGACATAAATTTCCACTTCATTGGGGTAAATACCATGGAGCATAACTGCTGGATCATATGGTAAAAGTATGTTTAGTTTTATAAGAAACAGCCAAACGTCTTCCAAAGTGGCTGTACCACTTTGTATTCACACCAGCAATGAATGAATCGAGTTTCTGTTGCTCCACATCCTCTCCAGCACCACTACACACCCACTAGAATGTCCAAAATACCTCTTAACATTTTTTTAACTTTCTACCTAAATGGATGGATTATATTTATTGGTAAAGTGATATGAAGTAGCTGAGAGTTAAGAACTACTTAGGGGTTTCCCGTGTAGGAAAACCCCAAATTCAAACTTCTAAAACTTTGAGTAAAATTAGACTCAGAAATACAATGTAGATTTTATGTATTTGGCTCCACTTAGTATACAACAAGTGTTCTCTGTATTCTTATAACATGTATAACCTAGGCAGATTAATAAGGACAAGCAAGAACTAGTTACTGAGTATATGTGCAGGTCGATTAGTAAGAACATCTAAATGAAGAAGTTAATTAAAAATTTAAAGGCACGTTTTGGGAAGTTTATTAATCTTTGCTGATTAAAATGAGTGATAATTTATTGTTCTATATCAGTTAGGAAGGAATATGACATTAGGTTGTAAGATGAGCCCAAATCCTAAGTCATGTCTACAATGCTGTTCTTTTTTTTTTTTTTAAATATATTTTATTGATTTTTTAACAGAGAGGAAGGGAGAGAGATAGAGAGTTAGAAACATCGATGAGAGAGAAACATCGATCAGCTGCCTCCTGCACATCTCCTACTGGGGATGTGCCCACAACCCAAGTACATGCCCTTGACCGGAATCGAACCTGGGACCTTTCAGTCCGCAGGCCGACGCTCTATCCACCGAGCCAAACCGGTTTCGGCTACAATGCTGTTCTTATTCACTTGAAATGCCCTTTAATATCCTACTAAGAACCCTCTTATTCAATTACTTAAGAACACTTTAACTTCATAAATTGTGAACTGTTTGGACAGATTGATTCAATTAACAGTTTACAAAAAAAAAACAAAAAAACCCACCATATAACTATTGTCATAAAATTCTTTAAAATTATGCAAAAGCCACATGATCTTCCTGAGGTAGGACTAAAACACAAACAGAGCTGTTTTCTTTCTACTGCGTGTTATTAAGTTTAATTGCTTCATTCTCGTGATTGCTTTTGAAAGAGAAGAAATCAATCAAGCTTTCACCAAAAGCAGATGCCACTGGATTATGTACGAGGTTGGAAGGGAAGAGAGACCTGTGACCTAGAAGGAAGTCAGGATCTCAAGCACAAATGTGAGGCTCTGACATGTCCCGAGTCTCCTTGGTCAAGAGGCATGTTGCCTTTGAACATGAACTTCAACATTATTCACTTAATTTAAGTTTCTCAAGTTTATTTTTTAAGATAGAGCAACCTCTTGAATATAAAGATGATGTTACTGATACATTAAAAAAATATATATACAGACACGCTTTGCCCAAGAGTGTTGAAAAGGCTCTGTCTACACTGCCTCCTTAAAAGCCCTTGGGAAGCCCTAGCTGGTTTGGCTCAGTGGATAGAGCGTCGGCCTGTGGACTCAAGGGTCCCAGATTAGATTCCAGTCAAGGGCATGTACCTTGGTTGCGGGCACATTCCCAGTGGGGAGTGTGCAGGAGGCAGCTGATCGATGTTTCTCTCTCATCCATGTTTCTAACTCTCTATCCCTCTCCCTTCCTGTCTGTAAAAAATCAATAAAATATATATTTTTAATCATTTTTTTAAAGCCCTTGGGAATTTACAGCATTCATATTTGAGAAGGCAAAGCAGAATTAGGGGTGTTGATGATGGGAGGAAATTTACCTGTTTGAATCTCCTGGCCCCCTTGGGGCAAGCCCCTGGCCTCATTGGCACCAGAGTTCAAAAAACTGGCTGAATTGGCATAGATTCTTCATTTAAATCCCATTACTGTATTTCACATAAGTTAGATAGTAGGGGTAGAAAAAAATCCTTGAGCTTTCCCTCTAATTTCCAAATCTGTCTCCACATTAATGAGTCTGTTTCCTTGTTAGAATAGCAGGTGACCATTGGGAACCACAAACATCCCTAGATTGATTGATTGATTTAACTGATATACAACCAGAGTTTTAAAGCCATGTTATAACCCACGCTATTCTCACCTTCCCATCCAGCAAGACTGGGATTCATTAATATGTAACTTGTTTAACATCTTTGTAGGCAAGATTTAGCAGGCAGCAGAAACAGCTAACAAAGGCAGGGTGTTTTAGGTGGGGTGTAATCTCTAGAGGGAAAATAAGAATTTGGTAGAGAAGTCATCTTTTAATGGCCCTCTCTCTAGAGAAATCACATGGTCTTCTGTCCTGACAGAATATGTAGTTCCATTGAGCCTACATTATCATTAAACAACCCAAAAGCAATGTTTCTGCCAAAAGAGGCATTCTTTTTCCTAAGTGTCTAGTTCCCCTTTTACTCAGTATCATTTTAGTCTACTAAATGTTTGAATCTGGAGTCAAACTTCCTGAACACACATCCCCTCTTTCACAGCCTTAGTCGGATGGAAAGGAGGAAAAGGGAACTACCATCTTGAGAGTCTCCGTAGGGCCAGGTACAGACCTGGGTCACTTTCCCACTTTCCTTATAATCACATGAGGAAACGCTGGGAGAAGCTTGTCTGACTGAGGAGAGGGGGGATAAACTGTCCGAGGGGGGGCAGATGGTTAGGTAAACTGTAAGCAGGGACCACTGTCTGATTCATGCCACTCTCCTTGCTCAAGAACTGGTCTCTCTCTTGCCCTAACTGGCTTGGCTCAGTGGATAGGGCGTCAACCTGGGGACTGGAAGGTCCCAGGTTCGATTCCAGTCAAGGGCATGTACTTGGTTGTGGGCACATCCCCAGTAGGGGGTGTGCAAGAGGTGGCTGATCGATGTTTCTCTCTCATCGATGTTTCTGACTCTGTCCTTCTCCCTTCCTCTCTGTAAAAAATCAATAAAATATATTTTTAAAAAAAGAAAAGAACTGGTCTCTGGTAGGAAGGGAGAAAGGGAGGGACCATGGTTGTGCAACTAGAGAGGGTGGTATAGAAAAGTAATGAAGCTGTGGGTGTCCCCCATGCTGCAGCAGTACTAACAGAGTGTCTCGTGCTGGAACTGTGTCTTACATACCCTACACAACACATAGCACATTGCTGGAGACATGGTGGGTTCTCAAAGTGTGGTAGGCAGTTAACAGATGTGAGTAGAGCAAGGACAAGGGTCCGGTACAGAAGGTCACCAGGGTGGAAAGCTCTGGGTACCTAGCAACGGGACAATTGTAGGGTAGGACCTTGTCCCCAGGGTGACCTTTCCTCCTCTAGCATATCTTTGGTCATGTGGTTTGAATGCCTAGACCTTTCCTCCTTAGAGATAACATCTAGGCCTCAGTTGTATTTCAGCTCCAGGTCCAGAGAAGCAGTAAAACCAGACCAGCAACCCATGGCTGACCGGAGAACCGGCTGCATTGAATTATGACCCCCTGCCCTGGCCCCCACCAATCCATCAGTGGAGACCCCAACCCTGAAAGGACACACCTGGAAAGCTGCTGAATATTCTATTGAGATCTTCCCCAGGGACCTCGCCTAAAATCTCCAGCCTTAAAACCCTTAGGACTGAGGACCCAGTTGGTTCCCTCTCCTGGGATCATGCCCACGCCTTCCTCCCAGTCCCCCACCCCACCCCCACCCCCACCCCGGCATCTTTACCTTACTCACTTCTAAGCTCCAAGGGCCCTTCCTTTACCTTTATAACTTGTTTCCTAAGCCCATTTCTTCTACGAATTACTCCATCTACCTCTGTGATTTTCCAAATAAATGTTCTCTTATAGTTTGAGTCTTGGCTCTGAAGGTTTTCCTAGCCAGAACCCAAGTACCGAGGTTGCTAAACCCAAGTCCAGTCTGACCCCACCAGTCTAACACCCGGTGATGTTCCTGCTGCTGCCAACCAAAGGAGATTTTGGGAACGGATTCACATTCACATCATTTAAGACATATGTATAGTGTCAGTGTCACCACTACCGTAAACAGATTTGGGTCATCATTTGAATTCCTTGTTTTCTTTTTTATTAAATTTATTGGGGTGACATTGATTAATAAACTTATACAGCTCCCAGGTGTACGATTCTATAATACGTCATCTGTATATTACATTGGGTGTTCACAACCCCAAGTTGAGTTGGTTTTTTCTTTGCTAGAATATAATGACAGAAGCAAGTGCTGGGTCGTGAGCTCCCACTGTAATTCCAGCAACAACAACAAAAATATACTATTAATATCACATTAATAGCTCAGAATTTGGTTACTCTCTTTAAAAGGCCCTACGCAATAAGGACAGGCTGACCCACTAAGGTTAGCTGTCAGGGCTGAAATACGTCTCAGGAATTCCTCAGGAGTGTCCTCTGGTTAATTCAGGGCTCGGAAAGCATAGGGTGAAAGACTCGCTTGGAAGGCAAGAGGGAATGGAAGAATATATTGATTATGAGAAATTGAACAGTGTTGCCAGAGTGCAGCAGAGTAGTAAACAGGCATCCTGCCTCTGGGGCAAAGGGTCTCACTTCTGAAGTTAGTAGAAGAGAGTCATTTAACTTGGAAGCATGCCCTCTCTCTCTGCCCTTTTTAGAGATGTGGGGGGAGAAAGGGTTCTCTTTTGCACAGTTTTACAGTGAATTCAATAGGTAACGGATGTCAATGCAGGGGAAAACGGAGACATATGTGATACTTTCAACAATAATTATTTTTAAAAAATAGGTAACTGATTGACCCAGTCCTCCCCAAAAACTTAAACACTAAAGTTTGAGTCTTGTATTTAGAATTCTATTCCCGGTATTAGTAATCTACGGGCTTAAAACAACCCCCAGGTATTAACTCACAGTTCTGTAGGTGAGACGTCCTGGTGGGCTCCACCGAGTCCTCTGCTTCAGGTCTCACAAGGCCAAACTCAAGGTTACCAGCTGGGCTGGGCTCTTAGCGGGAGGCTCTGAGGAAGATTCTCCTTCAAGCTCATTCACGTTGTTGGCAGAGCTCAGGTCCTTGTCGCTGTGGGAATAAGGGCAGCAGTTCCTTGCTGGCTGTCAGCCCGGGGCGGCTCTCTGCTCCTACAGGCCACTTACATTCCTTCTTACGTGGCCTCTCTATCTCCAAACCACCAATAGAGTGGCCGTGAGTCCTTCAAACATGAGCCCTCTCTGATCTCTCCGGCTGCTCAGCAGAGAATGCCCCATGATTTTAAAAGGCTCCTTAGAGAGATCAGGCCCATCTAGATAATCTCTTTTCCATATAAATGTGTCCTAATCACAGGAACGATGGCTCATCACAGCTTCCACCCCCAGTCTAAAGAGACAGCCAGGCACACCTTAAAGGAGGTTCAGTACTTCCCTTTCGGCCTTGTTATGAAGATTGGAAAGGACAAGATTATCTTGATGGCGCCGGGACCAATGCTCTAGCTGGAGCAGGAGGAGCTGGGTGGGTCTCACCTTCCCACTTGAATGTGTTGTTCTCTGAAATATAGGGTCCGACTTTTAGAGAGTTAAGGCAGTTCCTGTTGTTCTTTTTCCCTATCTGTGACCCCACATTCCTGTAGCCTTGGGGCAGAGAGAGATAATCAAATTTGATTACTAAAAAACCACATTTATTACGTACTTATTCCTTCAGTAAAGATTTACTGCGGGCAAAGCACTCTGCTAGGCCGTGGGGCTACAAGGATGATACACACAGTTGCTGAACTCACAAGGTTACTATGGGCCATGATAGGGGAGAAGCTAAGGCTGGGAAGGACACAAGGAGGGTGTTTCATGCCAAGAGGGATGATGCAGTCAAGAAAGTTATCTAGCCTAGCTGGTTTGGCTCAGTGGATAGAACGTTGGACTGCAGACTGGAAGGTCCCGGGTTCGACTCTGGTCAAGGGCACATGCCCAGGTTTCAGGCTTGATCCCCAGTAGGGGGCCTGCAGGAGGCATCATTGATGTTTCTATCTCTCTCTCCCTCTCCCTTCCTCTCTGAAATCAATAAAAGAATATATATTTCTTTTAATCGTGCACCTATGGATGAGGACAGTGTGGGGGGTGGGGGGAGGGTGGAGGGTGGGGTGGGAACCGGATGGATGGGAGCTATGGGGGGAAAAAAGAGGAACAACTGTAATAATCTGAACAATAAAGATTTAATTTTTTTAAAAAAGAATATATATTTCTTTAAAAAAAAGAAAGTCGTCTAGAAGTACTGAGGTCTAAGCTGAGTCAAGCTCTGTTTTGTTTTTCAATATATATATTTTTTATTTCAGAGAGGAAGGAGAGGGAGAGAGAGATAGAAACATCAATGATGAGAGAGTATTATTGATCGGCTGCCTCCTGCATGCCCTCTACTGGGGATTGAGCCCACAACCCAGGCATGTGCCCTTGACCAGAATCGAACCCAGGACCTTCAGTACGTATGCCAAGCTCTATCCAGGAGGCCAAACTGGCTAGGGCCAAGTAGGAATTTCTTAAAGGGCAAGATGGTGTGTGAATGAAGGCTTGCATGCCTGTAGGGAGTGTTCCAAGCAAGCATATCTTTCTGGTTAATTTGGATCTCCACACTCCAGGAAGCATGAGCAAGCAGTAAGACCTGAAGTGACAGGTAGTCAGAGGATTGTTGTAATTAAGTTCACAGACTTTGTATCATTTTTTTTCTAATTATGGTAAAATACATGTAACATAAAATTTACAATTTTAACCTCTTTTAAAGGGTGCATTTTAGTGGCATTAAGTACATTCACAACTGTCTAGTGTGCAAACATCACCACTATCTAGTTACAAAATTATTCATCAACCCAAATGGAAACCTCATACTTATTTCTCATTTCCCAGCCTCTGGCAACTATTATTCTGCTTTCTTTTTCTTAAATATATTTTTATTAATTTCAGAGAGAAAGGGAGAGGAAGAGAGAGATAGAAACATCAATGATGAGAGAGAATCATTGATTGGCTGCCTCCTGCATGCTCCACACTGGAGGTTGAAGCTGCAACCTGGGCATGTGCCCTGACCAGGAATCGAACCATGACCTCCTGGTTCATAGGTTGACACAACCACTGAGCCATGCTGGCTGGGCTGCTTTCTTTCTCTATGAACTTGCCTATTGTACATATTTTATATTAGTGAAGTCATGGAATGTTCGGCCTTTTATGTCTGGCTTCTTTCACTTAGCATAATGTTTTTGTTTCTTTTTGTTTGTTTGTTTTTAATAGATTTTTTTTTTTTAGAAAGAGGAAGAGAGAAGGATCAAGCCCAAAACATGGCACATCTCTGACCAAGAATGAAATGATGACCTCCTGGTTTATGGGCCAACACTCAACCACTGAGCCACATTGACAGGGACACCGGCCTGGCCTGCCTGCTATTTATTTATTTATGTATATATTTTTTTAAAAAAAACATATATCTTTATTGATTTTAAAGAGGAAGGGAGAGGGAGAGAGAGATAGAAACATCAATGATGAGAGAGAATCATTGATTGGCTACCTCCTGCACACCCCCTACTGGAGATCGAGCCCACAACCTGGGCATATACCCTTGGCCAGAATCGAACCTGGGACCCTTAAGTCCACGGGCCAAGGCTCTATCCACTGAGCCAAACTGGCTAGGACAATTATTTCTTTTTTTAAAATATGTTTTTATTATTTTTAGAGAGAGGAAGAGAGAGGGATAGAAACATCTATGAGAGAGAAACATCATGAATTGGCTGGCTTCTGCACGCCCCCTTGGGGATCGAGCCCACAACCCGGGAATGTGCCCTGCCTGGGAATCAAATCCAGATCTCTTAGTTCCTGGGTTGATGCTCAACCATTGTGACACACCAGCTAGGCAAGGCTTGTCTGCTTTTTAATCCTGGCTCTACAAGTCACTTGTAAAGTCCTTTGCGTCTCTGTATCTCAGTTTTTCTCATCTGTAAAATGATGAAAATAATAGTGCCTCCTTTACCAATTTGTTGCAAGAATTAAATTTAGCTAATATGTATACATTTAGTTAATATGTAGAGAGCAGTGTTTGGCCTGAGTTCACTGAACCACAGTAAGTTGCTGATTGATTGTTACTGATGTACAGAAAAGGTAATTTTATATGACTTAACCTAGCAGCAAGCAGTTTATAACAATTTGTGGGAGCATTATCTCAATTCATTGAGGTTCTGCTTCCCGACATATGTCGACAGTTTGGCTCAAATAAACTCACAAAATTCTTAAAAAACAAACAAACAAAAAAAACACAAAAAAAAATTTGTTTCAATTAGGTAAGAGCCATGTCAACACACCTTATCTTTTGTCTGAGATTAATAGGGCCCTCATTAATAGGGGTTACAAATAGGACAGTAATATGATGACAAAGAAAATAGATTGAAAGTAAGAGGTAAGTCTGTGTTCAGTTTGAAGGCTGGTATAGTAATTGAGGTGGGAAATAACAGTGGCAATGCGGATGAAACTAAGTAGATGTAATCAAGAGAGTTTTAGAAAATAAAATGAACAGGAAAGGCATATATGTATTTTAAAAATATGTTTTTCCTGATTTCAGAGAAAGGAAAGGAGAGGGATACAAAGATAGAAACATCGATGAGAGAGAAATATCATCAATTGGCTGCCTTCTGCACACTCCCTACTGGGGATTGAGTCTGCAATCTAGACATGTGCCCTGACGTCCAATTGTGACCTCCTGGTTCATGGGTCAATGCTCAATCACTGAGCCACACTGGCTGGGCCCAACAAATATATTAAAAAAATACAGCCCTAATCAGTTTGGCTCAGTGGATAGAGCATCGGCCTGTGGACTGAAGGGTCCCAGGTTTGATTCCAATCAAGGGCATGTACCTTGGTTGCGGGTACATCTCCAGTAGGAGGTGTGCAGGAGGCAACTGATCAGTGGTTCTCTCTCATCGATGTTTCTAACTCTCTATCCCTCTCCCTTCCTCTCTGTAAAAAATCAATAAAATATATTACAAAAAATAAAATAAAATAAAATAAAAAATACAAACACGTGGTGTGTCTCTCTTCTAACTCTCTCCAATCATATTATCCTCACCTCATTCTATCTGTAATAAGTATTATACATAGAGGCAACTACTATCCTGATTTTGGTATTTATCATTTCCTCATATATCTTTTATACTTTCACAACATTCATGTGTTTGTGTGTGTATTTGTGTATTTCCCCACGTGTTTAAAAATATTTGTATTGATTTCAGAGAGGAAGGCATAGGGAGAGAAAGACAGAAACAATGATTAGAATCATTGATCAGCTGCCTCCTGCACACCCCCTACTGGGGATCAAGCTTGCAACCTGGGCATGCGCCCTGACCAGGAATCGAACCGTGGCCTCCTGGTCCATAGGTTGATCACCCAGTCACACTGGCTGGGCTCCTTGAGTGTTTTAATGCTTCCTATAGGTGAAGCCACATTGTGTGTATCTTCTGCCCTTTGTTCTCCAGCCCCACCCCTTCTTTAAGCTCATATTAGTGTGAAGTTTTCATGCCGTAACACGTTGTTTTAGGCATTTATTATCAGTGCAGTGGAATCCTCTCGTTGTAAGAGGATACAAAAATGACAAGTTTTCTATTGAAAAGGCAAATCTGATCATGTCAATCTCCTGCTTGAAATACCTCAGCACTTTTTCCATTGCTCTGAGACTGAAGACTACAACCAGGCCCGGCTGGATTTCAGGCTCCGCCGACCGCCAAAGCCTCATCTTAAGCCCCTTGCTTCTATGAATTAACCTCAACTCGTTCTTCAGATCTCAGCTCAAATCTGCTTCCTTGAGAAAGTCTTCCCCACCACCACCATGCCTGCTAGATCAGATCGAGTCTCTAATGTGCTCTCACGACAAAGCGATCTTTCTGTAGAGCACTTACCAGAACAAATGAGCACATGATTGAATTAATGTTAGTCCCAAACTGGAAGTGTGTGAAGGCCGTATCTATTTTTGCTCATAATTGCACCTCCAAGAGGCAGGCAGAGTGGAGCTCTCAGTGCTGTCCTCTCAGTAATTGATATTATTTTGGGGTTTATGGTTTTCTCTTTCTACTTAGTTTTGCATCCATCTAGGGAATCTTATGGCTTAGATTTGGAGGTCACTTAGGGGCAGGAGGCCTCATCAGATGGAAATGGTCTATATCTTGATCGTGGTAGAGATTACATGGATATATATATTTGCCAAAAAAACACCCAAAACCTAACTGTAATTTTAAATTGAGTATGTTTTATTTTATGTGAACTATAGCCTACTAATAGTTTATCTAAAAAATTAAATGGTTAAAAAATGCAGCTTCGCCGAGACCGGTTTGGCTCAGTGGATAGAGCGTTGGCCTGCGGACTGAAAGGTCCCAGGTTCGATTCCAGTCAAGGGCATGTACCTTGGTTGCAGGCACATCCCCAGTAGGAGGTGTGCAGGAGGCAACTGATCGATGTTTCTAACTCTCTATCCTTCTCCCTTCCTCTCTGTAAAATACCAATAAAATACATTAAAAAAATAAAAAAAATAAAAAAATATATTTTATTGATTTTTTATAGAGAGAAAGGGAGAGGAATAGAGCATTAGAAACATCAATGAGAGAGAAACATCAATCAGCTGCCTCCTGCACACCTCCTACTGGGGATGTGCCTGCATCCAAGGTACATGCCCTTGACTGGAATCGAACCTGGGACCTTTCAGTCCACTGAGCCAAACCGGTCAGGGCTCATATATTCTTTCCGCAAAGTGTACTAGTATGTTCCGATTCTCCTTTTGGTTCATCTGCAGGAACCTTATGAGAATCGATTGCTGTCACTTTGAAAACAATCACACCTCCTTTGGAGACAGGCTAGTAAGCCAGGACAAGCGGACTAGGGGAACTGAGACAGATAGTCAAATAGAAGTTAAACCGTATTCCTATTTTCCCTAAACCAAGGGCACTTAAGAGTAAATGGCTGCCCAGCCACAGTGGTTGAGCGTCAACCCATGAACCAAGAGGTCCCCAGTTTGATTCCCATGCCGGGTTTCAGGCTCAGTCCACAGTAGGGGATGTGCAGGAGGCAGCCGATAGATGTTTCTCTTTCTTTGAAGTTTCCATCTCTCTATCCCTCTTCTTTCCTCTCTCTCTCTAAAAATATCAATAAAAACATATTTTAAAAAAAAAGAGTAAATGGTTTACACTTCTCTTCCCCCAACCAGAGGGTAAATAGCTTGAATCACCCTACTCAGGAAGATAGATAGCAAGAACCCAAGGACAGATGCAATTAAGGCAGTGATGGCGAACCTCTGACACGCGTGTCAGAGGTGAAACGCGAACTCATTTTTTTGGTTGATTTTTCTTTGTTAAATGGCATTTAAATATATAAAATAAATATCAAAAATATAAATCTTTGTTTTACTATGGTTGCAAATATCAAAAAATTTCTATATGTGACACGGCACCAGAGTTAAGTTAGGGTTTTTCAAAATGCTGACACGCCGAGCTCAAAAGGTTCGCCATCACTGAGTTAAGGGAATAAATCTCACTTTGGCACATCAGCACAAAACTGATGAGTAGTCCATAGAGATCCTCCCTAAGGCCTAGCCTAAATGCCCAGCCTTTAAAATCCCTCAAAAGGAAGGTCCAGCCTGCGCTCTCCCTCCCAGAACACGCCGGCACCTCTCCCCTCCTCTTCTCCCCTCTCCTTCCCACAGGCCTGCATCTCCTGAACTGTAAGGGACCCCACGAGGCTTGCACCTAGGGCAGTGGTCGGCAAACTCATTAGTCAACAGAGCCAAATATCAACAGTACAACGATTGAAATTCCTTTTGAGAGCCACATTTTTTAAACTTAAACTATATAGGTAGGTACATTGTTATTAACTTAATGAGGGTACTCCTAAGGCTTAGGAAGAGCCACACTCAAGGGGCCAAAGAGCCGCATGTGGCTCGAGAGCCGAAGTTTGCCAACCACGGACTAGGGCATCAATGGGTAGCAGTAGTTTGTCCTGGGCAAATCCCCTGAACCTGTCCCCTAAGTCCCCTTTTCTCTGACTTCTTAGTGAGCCAAAGCTGACCAGCCTCAACTCATCTCCCCACCTAGTCCTTCTTCTGTTCTCCTAGCCCGTGGTCGGCAAACTGCGGCTCGCGAGCCACATGCGGCTCTTTGGTCCCTTGGGCTCTTCCTAAGCCTTAGGAGTACCCTAATTAAGTTAAGAACAATGTACCTACTTACATAGTTTAAGATTAAAAAATTTGGCTCTCAAAAGAAATTTCAATTGTACTGTTGATATTTGGCTCTGTTGACTAATGAGTGTGCCGACCACTGGTCTATTGCAATGTCGTAAGTTACTTATGAACCATCCCATCAGCAGCCGAACAAAGGAAGTCACTTGACACTCCAAGGAGAGCCCATGTTTAATGTTGCGGTTCCTGAGATTTCCTCGGAGCTGACATGTTCACAGTATCAAGTTCTCCCAGACCAATTCACAAACAGCTTCTTCGTAGCACACTCACCCAGGACTTCCTTCTGGCCCGTCATCCTGCAGCATCCGGTTCTGCGCCATTCTGAGCTGAGTCTATTCCTGCAACAATTCTCACCTGGCTTCACCCACTGAGTTCTGTCAGCCAATTGAGGAAATGCTGGAGTTTGTTCTCTTAGAAAGACAAGTGAAATGTAACAGACTGCAAACGACTGTGTTTTCCAAAATGACTTATGGTTTTCTCCTTATTCTTGGCTTTGAATCAATCTGGAAAGATTTATGGCTAAGATATGGAGGTCACAGCTGGGGGTGGGGGTGGAAGAGAGGAAGGGCAGGAGGCCTCATCAAGTGGATTTTATTAACATTATCATGTATATCAGGTTTTCCTGTGAATGTATAGGATACACATGTAACATTTTTTAGCAACATGGAATCCTGGGGAACATTATTTTGTAATCTGCCCTTTTCACTAAGTACACAGTGAACGAGATTAACCACGCCACAGTAAGCGGCTGTGTACAATGGAAAGTCTCTAATTTAGTTCATCAACTCCCTCCTGGTGGACATATGGGTTGTGGGGTATTTTTTGCAGCTTGGCTCACTCAACACCCACTTCAACTCCCTTCTCACTGCCCTCCTTTATTCTAAAAGCTGGAAAGGTAAGCACTTGCTTTCCCAGACACCCTCACAGGTCAGGTGGCCCTGTCACTTGGTTCTGGCCAATGAGACAGATGGAAGCAGTGGAGGATGCCTGCCGGGCTTCCTGCTCTCTGCAGGCGGCACTGCCCAAAGTGTAGAGGTCACTGCTGACACAGTAGGAAAAGAACATCTCCCAGCGAGTCTCCAGTCAACCCTCGGCTCCCTCCCTCTTATGACAGGAGACAAATAGACCCCTTATTTGAACCACTAACAAACCAAAGTACAAAAGATTCACTAGGTTATTTCTTTAAGGTAAATTCCTAGAAGAATTGCTGGTCAAAGAGGATGCATTCTTTTTTTTTTTTTTTTTAATATATTTTATTGATTTTTTACAGAGAGGAAGGGAGAGGGATAGAGAGCTAGAAACATAGATGAGAGAGAAACATCGATCAGCTGCCTCCTGCACACCCCCCACTGGGGATGCACCCACAACCAAGGTACATGCCGTTGATCGGAATCGAACCTGGGACCTTTCAGTCCGCAGGCCGATGCTCTATCCACTGAGCCAAACCGGTTATGGCGAGGGTGCATTCTTAAGGTTTTTGAAAGGTTTTATCAATTGTCACTCCCACCAACCTCATATGAATATACTTCTTTCTCTACACCCTGCTAACTCTATCACTCATTTATTATTTATTTAAATACATTTTTAATTTATTGATTTTAGAGGAAGGGAGAGATACATTGATTTGTTGTTCCACTTATTTATGCATTCATTGGTCGATTCTTCTATGTGACCTGACTGGGGATTGAACCCACAATCTTGGGGTATCGGGATGATGCTCTAACCAACTGAGCTACCCAGTCAGGGCTCTATCACTCTTTTTTAAAAAAACAAAAAACAGACCAACACAGCTTTATTGAGGTATAATTGACATATGAAGAACGGCACACATTTAATGTGCACAACCTGATGAGTTTAGACGTATGCAAACACCCATGATACCATCACAATCAAGGTAATAGACATCCAACACTTCCTAAGTGTCCTTGAATCCCTCTGTGGGTATTTTTTGGTGTGTGTGTGTGTGTGTGTGTGTAAAGAACAGTTAACATGAGATCTACCCCTTAATTCTTTTCCAGCTTTACTGATATAACTGACATACATTGTGTAAGTTCACCTCTTGAGAAATGTTGAAGTGCACAATACCATATTGCATTATCACACTTCTTTGGGGGGCATCATTTCCAAAATGATGGGTTAAAAAAAGAATTTCATTGTTTTGTATATCTTTGATAGCCACTAATAATGAGCATGTTTCAATGTTTATTGAAAGCTTGTATATCTTCGTAAAATTCAAGTTAGACCAGAGACCTTTCTAGAAGGAATTGCTTCCCTCATCTTTGCTTACGGGCAGTTTTGGGGGACATGGCTAGGGGCCAATTTGTTTAAAATGCTAGCAACTCCAGCCCTGGCCAGGTGCTCAGTTGGTTGGAGAGCTGTCCCGTACACCAAAAGGTGGAGGGTTCAATTCCTGGTAGGGCACCTGCACAGGAAGCAATTGATGCGGACTGAAGGGTCCCGGGTTCGATTCTGGTCAAGGGCACATGTCCGGGTTGTGGGCTTGATTCCCAATAGGGGGCATGCAGGAGATCCATGATTCTCTCTCATCATTGATGTTTCTATCTCTCTCTCCCTCTCCCTTCCTCTCTGAAATCAATAAAAATATATTAAAACAAAAACATATCCTCGGGTGAGGATTAAAAAAAAAAAAAAAAGCGAGCAACTCCATGACCTGCCTGTCACTTTTCAGTAGGATATGACAAGCATGAGCTGTCCCAGGCTTGCTCTTTGGCAGTTTCCAGATGCCTACACAACCCAACACACTTGGCAGGAATGTAGTTGAGATGTTATTTCTAAAAAAAAAACAAACAAAAAACCAAACCAAAAACAAAACTGCAAATCTTGGAGCATCTGCTACTTAGGGCAAATTCTCAACAACTTTCTAGACAGCTTTAGCTGCTCCTTCAAATACAAAGGAATGAGTCATTCATTTTCCTATGTTGGGCAGAACCAGACAGCTAATACGCAGAGAATAGAAATTTCTTATAAATAACACAAATGTCTCCGTATAAATCACATATTTCAAATAATATAATTTGAATAGATAATGGCATAGTTATTTTTCATGGGTCCTACTCCATTTTGACATGGAATAGATCTTCATTTACCCACTTTTAATTGATGTTTTTGTAATCACCTCAGGCTAATGAGAATGGGAAGTCTGAATTGGGCATGAAGGCTAGATACAACATCCAAGTACACCTGGAGATCAAGGAATGGCCAAAAGTGTGTGTGGCAGCTGACACAGGAAGAGAGCCTCACCCTTTCTAGACTGTTGCATGTCTGGACACTGCCTTTCTGAAGCGTTTTCCATGACTGATTCACAGCCCGCAGGGCCTCAGGAGGACCCACAGGCTCTGGATGGCACTCAGGCATTGGGGTTTTCAATTCAAGGAGCAGACCCCGGGGTTTGCAAGCGAAAAGAGCAAGCAGTGCCCTGGCCTGGTGACTCAGTTGGAGCGGTTGGAGCTTCAACCTGTACACTGAAAGGTGGCGCCTTCAATTCCAGGTCAGGTTGCAGGCCCAGGTTTCGGGTTCCATCCGGTGGGGGCGCATGTGGGAGGCAATCGATTGATGTTTCTCTTTCACATCATTTTTTTTCTCTCTCTCCCTCCCTGTCTAAAAAAGTCAATTAAAAAATTTTTTTTTAAAAAAGAGTGAACTTTATTGCCCTAGCCCATTTGGCTCAGTGGATAGAGCGTCAGCCGGCAGACCAAAGGGACCAGAGTTTAGTTCCAGTCAAGGGCATGTACCTTGGTTGCAGGCTCCTCCCCTGCTGGGGCCCTGATCAGGGCTGATACAGGAGGCAACCCATCAATGTGTTTCTCTCTGTCTTTCCCTCTATCTTCCACTTTCTCTAAAAGATCAATGGAAAAATATTCTCAGGCGAGGATTAACAACAAAAAAAGTGAGCCTTATTAAAAAAAAAAAAGAGCAAGCAGCATTTTATTGGGAAGATGGACTGATATCTTCTATTTGTCCCTCTGGATCAGCTATTTTTCAGCTGTGCCCTGCCACAGGAGGCTGACCAGTAAGAACTATATGGGGGTTTCTCAAATCTCTGGTCTCAGGATTCTCACATGTTTAACAATGATTGACTCTAAGTAGCTTGTTTTGTGGGTTCTATCTATTGGCATTTACTGTAGTAGAAATTAAAGCGGAGAGGGGTTAAAATATTTACGCATTCGTCTAAAATAACAGAAATGAACCCACTACATGTTAGAATAAACAACATACTTCTGAATAAAAAACATCGCTTTCCATCTTTGCTAACCTCTGTACTGTCTGAATTAACAAAGACAACTGGATTTTCACATCTGCTTCTGCACTCAATCTGTTGAAATCTCTCAGGTCAGAGAGCCTTCGGGAAACACCACTGAGAATGAAAGTGAAAAAGGCAAATAACATCTTAGTGTTGTTCTGAAAATAACTTCGACTTCAAGGCTCTCCTGAAAAGGTCTCGGAAACCCCCAAGAGTTCCCAGCCACCCCCGACACAACTCCTGTGACCTCTGCATCCCACCGAGTGCGGCCAATGGGAGTCCGAGCAAGAAACCGGGCGCTAAGCCAGTGCCATCAGTCCCGGTAGGGCCCCCTACACCGGGGCTGGCTCTGCCTCTTGAATAGAGAGTAAGGGCTTCTCTCACGTGACTCTCTTCTGTGGGTTCCAGTTCCTTCTGCCCTCGTCCCTTTGGGCCACAGGGTGAGTTGTTCCATTATCTTTCTTAGTTCTCCTACACTCTGGGCACACTTTTGTAAACAAATAAAAACTCCTGAATTTACCCTAATTTTATTCCACCACACATAAATAAAACGAAAACTCAACATACAATACAGAGTGATTCTCAAAGAGTGGTGCCCAGAGCATCAACATGAGTATTACCTGGGAACTTGTTAGAATTTCAACTCCCATTTTTGGACCACGCTGGACTGGCTAAATCAGAAATGCTAGGGCTGAGGCCCAGTAATGTGTTTTTAACAGGCCTGTGCTGACTTACTGTTTGCAAATATACGGTTAGCATCTGGCTTTCTAAAATGTTGACAAGAATCACAGTTCCTTTATGCTGCTTTCTCCAAACTCCTGAGGCTTCCAGGTACCCCAGGATGGGCTATGTTTCCTTCTTGAAATAGTTAAAAAAAAAAAGTTGTGCTTAATAAGACCAAAGCAAAACACACACAATCCAACATAAAAAGCCCCACAAAAGGCCCCAAACGAAAACCAAACAGAAACTCTCCCGCACACTGACAAAAGATCTCTAACAATGGCCATATCATAGCTACAGGGAAACATGATCTGTCCATGGCTTCCTTTGAGAAGACCTGTGTGTGTCATCGTTGATACGTGTAAACATGTTTTAATGGACACAGAGAGCCAAATGCTAGCCTCCCATTTAACCTCTCTGTTCACTGACCTCCTACAGTACAGACTGTATCTATTTGCATTTCTTTTTGAGTGATTTAGTTTGGTGCAGATGAATTTTATACATCTGCGTTTTGAATGAAATCTAAATCCTCTTTAATATAGCATGGGAAAAAAAAAAAAAAAAAGGAAGACTGACCGCTGCCAATTCAGTTCCAGCCATTTTATACAGGAATCCAAAAGCGTCAAATTTCCTCACACACTGGGAACAATATAGAGCGCGGACAAAAGGTTACGGAGGGAAGAAAGTGTAATTGATTCTGAAGAGCGTGAACATCTGCAAAGAATGAATTGTAAGAGAAAACGATCTCTGAGGGTCCTACTTATGATGAAACAGTTTCTAGTGACTCATGTCGGAGAAATGACCCTCTGCTCCCCCAAGTGCAAACCACGGAGCAGAGTGAGACTACAGATGCTTGGAGCTGGTTTCCACATGAGGTAGAGAAACCTCAGCAAACTAAATTTGCCCAGTGGTGTTGAGCTGATGGCCTTAGGGGACAAGTCAGAAAAAACTGTATTCTGGTCCAAATTCTGTCACTAAATGAAATGTAACTGTGGCCAAAAAGCAATTTATCTCTCTGGGCCTCAAGTTCCTCAACCTGACAGGGGAGGCTGGGCTCCATGATGGAAAAGGTCCTTCTGGTGATGTTCTCTACAATGATAAGATTAACATACTCCCCCCACCCCTCCCACCCCCCTTCTAGAAGTCTCTTGGTCCTCGGGCTTGCCATTTTAGATGGAAAGAGCAAAAATTCCAACACAAGTGATTTAAGAACATCAACATTTATTTAACATGATAAAAAAAGAAATGAGATATGAACATTTGCATTTAAACAATAGTAAGTAGCCTTTAATACATTACATGTGCTCATTGTATAATATATACACAATGAACATAATTACATTTGTACACAAACTAAGTACTGGATTTGAAAACCTGCTTATTGCTGTACACATCTATTCCAATGAAGTATAAGCCCAGTACTTCAAAATACCCACATTTTAAATTGTTTTTCAAGAAACAGTAAGCGATAACATTTGTGTTTAAGCTGACAAGAGTGTGGCAGTAACTGCTGACATTGCAATCTGACTGAGAAATAATTATAGCAGGAAGCGAGACATACTTCACTTAGCAATAATAAAATGGCACATTTTAAATATATATATATAAAATTTTTACAAATCAAGTGAGAAACAAAGCCTTGCAGTAGCCAAAATGGAAGGAAAACACAAAACAAAACAAGCTTCATTGGAAAGAACTAAAATGATGTACTGAAAAGAAAAAGGAAATATAACTCCACCTGGACTTTAGAAACATCAAAATCTGGAAATCAGCAACTAAGTGAGCTCTGGCTGTGGACCACACAGTAAAAAGCACCTTGACTTATGTGCTCTGAAATCATAGCAGCAAGCTGGTGTCAGAATAATAACCTTGAGATTACGGAGTGCACATATGGGCCATTAAAGCTGTTTTGGAATAAACATTTTCCAGAAGTGATAAAATGATGCTCTGTGGCCGAAAGCATCAGAACTATGAATTTCATAGATTTAAAATATACTGTACAATATCTTCTCACATTGCCGAAGGTCCGGGTCCTTAGGTCTGAATAGCTTCCACGGAAGTCAGTGTAGCTGAAAAACAAAGAGAGGGAAATTTACTTTGACACCTGCAAGTTAATGAATGACCCTTTCCTAAAGCAACTAAGGCTGACAATCCATAACAATAGAACTGACAAGCATGGCCTTGAAAATCCAAAAACATAATACAATTAAAGGACATTCTCTCTTCATTTCCAAAAGCTCAATTCACAAAGCAAAGAAGCATAATGCAATTGAAAGAGCAATTCAGAATCCAAAAGATCAGCAAAATGAGCAAAGATTTGCATAACTTCACATGTAATAATGTGGTGAGCTGCCTGCATAGCAGTGCCGTGTGTAAAACTTTCCTAGGTTCTGCCAGAACTACTAGTTCAGAAAGATGACATGGGCACAATACAAAGATATAAATACACATTTGAGTGTCACTCGTATTCGTGGTGGCTGCATGCCACAGCACTGGGAAACTATCAG
>NW_005871126.1:4764217-4766485 GCF_000147115.1 Myotis lucifugus
GGGCGGGGTGAGAAGGTCCCTCAGCCTAGCTACGCTCGCCAGCCGTAAGCCCAGCTTCTGGCTGAGTGGCACTCCCCCTGTGGGAAGCACACTGACCACCAGGGAGCAGCTGTTCGGTCATTCTGCTGTTCAGTCGATTTGCATATTAGCCTTTTATTATATAAGATATGTATATATATATTATACTGGATGTGTTTCAATCTATGCCTATTAACAAAAATCAGCAGAGATATTTTTCTTATCAGCTTTTGCCAAATATTTTGTTCAATGTCTTCAATGAATAGCAGAATTGAATTTCAAATATAAAGGCATTGCTAATAACATTAATTCATAGCATTTCTCTTTTCTAACACTGGTAATTTTTTAAATGGAGGATGAGACTGAGGATATGCACTTAAAGATGCTAGTTAATAAACACAGCTAAAAATAAATAGCAAAGCGCTATAATTTTTTTTTTTTTTTTGGCGTAGTCAAAGCACTATAATTTTTGAAACACTTACCAGACATCTTAGACTTCTTTTGATCAATGACTATCATTACAAAGGCAATGGTGAGGTGCTTACTTTGCTATAGCTTATGTGCCTTTTGGCATTTAAAGAAAAGGCATCGAGGCGCTCTGCCTCCAGAGGGCATACCTGTGCCATTTTGTCCCCCCTTTCCTTCTCCCACAGGCACGTATTCCCTAATCTCTAAGGGACCTCAAGAGACTTGCAACCAGGGGAGCAATGGGCAGTGGCAGCTCATCCCGGGCTCACCCCCTGAACCTGTCTCCAAGGCCCCTCTTTCTCTGACTTCCCAGCAAGCCAAAGCAGCCCACCCTGGGCTCCTGTGGCTTCTCCTAAGCCCTTCCTTGTCTCACTGCTGGCTCTTCTTCTTCTAAAAAAAAAAAGTATTAACTACTTCCTAGGTGCTAAGCACAGTGTTAAGTGCTAAACATGTATTTTCTTTTTTAATCCTTACAACACACTTGTGAAATAGATACCATTATTATTACCCCCATTCTTCTAAGTGAGGAAACTGTACCTTAAGCAGGTATGTAGCTTGCTGGGACTGGAATCCAAGACTTTTTGACTCTGAAGTTCACCATTTTTAAGCAGTTATACAAATCTGTGAATGATTTGTTTCCCTTAATTATTACCTGTATGAAACATCCTCTGGCATTTCTTCTTTGTTTTTTTCTTTATCCATCACTTCCTCAGAATTTACTCCATTTGGCTCAGGCTTGAGAAGTGTTTCGTAAAAAACATTTTCTGTTTTTTTAAACTACAGAATAAGAAGAAAGACTTTCTTTTTCAAGGCATTCATACCACATCTAATATTGATTAGTAAATCTAAAATAATTACTAAATAAAAGTTTAAAAAAATCATATGCTGTTAAATACTTACTGAAATACAAAAGTAGATTCAAGTCTTAAAAATATTAACATTAAAATTTTTTTTATGAGTTTATTTGCACCAAACTGACATGCCAGGAAGCAGGATCTAAAATGCCTCCTTAACATTCTTTACTACTAATATAAAAAGTTATTTGCCCAAAGGGACGAAGCACATTGCTTTAGTTAGTTGTTTTGGGATATAAGAGTTCAAATTTAATTGGGCCAGCAGCAATTTAATCCAGCCAAGACTGGACATGTTTTAAAGTAATCCAATTATATAAAACCGATCATTTCACTTAGATCTTTGCCTTTTGTGGCAGAATGAAACATTACTTTCAACCTTATTACCACCTGATCTCATCTTCAAAAAATCCTACCCCCACCCCTTGGGATATCTGTCCTAACATAAGCTCTGTACCTCTTCACTGAAATCTGTGTTTTGCGGTTCAGCTTCTTTTAGTCGAACAATTTCTGCTGCAGGAGTTTCGTGGTTTGGCTTTACATCATTTTCTCTAATGACAGTGTCCGGGTCCTTACTGTTATCCTCCTTCCTTCGAGTCTGTCCAAAAGACACAGAGCAGTCTTAGAGTCACACTATGCACCATTTAGATGGCACCTGCTAATTCTGAAAGAAAGCCAGATCGTCACTCACAAGCTTTCTTTATGAAAATCAAGAGGAACAAGATTTATTTAATATATATCAATATACTTATATATGTTACCTACATATTAATTATTTAGGTATTATATATGGCATACTAACAAAAGGCAGTATTCCACACTTTTCATCCTCATCTCTCTCATTTTTAACACCACCCATTTTGTAATTTGTAGAATGCAGTTATTCCACTGCTAATCGGCTGACTCTCCATTAGTGATGCCTGCTCTGGGT
>NW_005871126.1:4876819-4885405 GCF_000147115.1 Myotis lucifugus
ATCTCCACGCTAAAAGGCAGGAATCGTACTTCACTAAAAGCCATAGAAAAAGAAGTCCAGGGAGGGCCTCCAAAGTAGTCACCAAAAATAATGTTTCAGTGCATCCCTCAGATATGTCTGTGACTAGGACTGAGGACCAGTTGTGACAACTATCATTTTTCCGTTCTTACTCTTACGTCACTTGACAATGCCGCCCTTGACCTTGACTCAGGTGACCTGGCCCCCCAGAGTTCACTTTGCATAACGGGCTGTAGTCCAAATGACTCAACCTAGTACCCAACAATTTGTCTCCATTATTTTGGTGGCAATTTATTCATCACTAATATCCAAAGTAGAAGTTCTTTTAATGGTTAAGAAATAGATCTCCTACCAATCTCTTCCATACAGTGTCTAACAGTGCCGTATAATATGAAGCACTCAACTGCTGCATCAGTGGATTACTGACTTTTATTTCCTAGGTCACTGGGTAAAATTCTGTCAGATCAGAAAAATACTAGTATAGACCGTCAAACCTCAGAGGGAAAGTAGGGGAGGGTGGGGGTAAGGGGGAGAAATCAACCAAAGGACTTATATGCAAGCATATAGGCCTAACCAATGGACACAGACAACAGGGGGGTGAGGGCATGAGTGGAGGGCATGAGTGGGGGGGATGGGGGGGAATGTGGGAATAAGGACACATATGTAAAAACTTAATAAAAAAAACTGAAGAAAAAAAAAGAACACAGAAAATTTTTTTTAAAAAAATACTAGTATAATAAGAAGAGCACAAACCACCAAGTAATTAACTCACTTTTGACACCACCTACCTGGAGATAGCATCAGAACTACAAGATTGCCCCCACTTTAGACATGCCAGTCACAAACCCAGGTTGTTACCTGCGCTTTTGACCCACTGGCTATAAACTGGAGCTTCCCATGACTACCTCCTCGCGTTTGATTAATTTGCTAGAGGGGCTCACAGAACCCAGAGAACATTTAGTTATGTTCACAAGTTTATTATAAAGGATATTATAAAGGCCATAGATGAATAGCCAGTTGGAAAGGTCCATAGGACAGGGTCTGGAAGGCTCCTCACCACAGGAGCTTCTGTCCCCATGGAACTGGATTGTACCAATTTCTGGGCAAGTAGATGAATTCACAACCAGGAAGCTCATAAAATCTTGTTGCAGTCCCACCCCCACCTAACCCTCCACCTTCCCCTTCCCAGAGGTCAGTGAATGGGGCTGAGAGTTCTAAGCCTCCAAACACTGAGGCTATCTAGGGTCCCCACTCCAAGTCACTTCATGAACGACAAAGGACACTCTGGATCAGGAAATTCTAAGGGTTTGAGTAGCTCTGTGCCAAAAACTGGGGACAAAAACCAAATGTATTTCTTATTATAACACCAAAGGAGCACAGAGGCAAGATAAGAATACTTATAGTCTCCTTTTCTTTCATCCCAAATTTCCAAATTCACTTATCTTGGTATATTACATACCATATCTTCAGTATTTAAATAGTAACAGCAAAGCAACATTAATTACAAAAATAAGTTTTAAATAATTTGAAAATAAGATCTCTCACACCCTCATTATTTTCTGTTAAAAAGTGGTAATCAGATTTCGGGCTGGATTCCCAGTGTGGGGTGTGCAGGAGGCAGCCCATCAATGATTCTCTGTCATCACTGATATTGCCATCTCTCTCTCCCTCTCCGAAATCAATAAAAATATATATATTTTTTAAAAAATGGTAAAGAGTGATCAACTCACAGAAATTAAACACTCACACCTGATGATAACCTGGGTAGATGTTAAATACACTCACTGTGCTAACCTCTACATCAACTAAAATTCAGTGTAGAAACAAACTATGCCACCAAGCAAGACAATGTGAGTGTTGGGCCAACAACTTTTAAACACGCTGTTAGTCATCTTCACTTGACACTGACATAACAGTTCAGATAGTCTCAATTACTTCCCAAGAAATGTTCAAGGGCTATCCCATGTGATCTATCTATCATCTTGCTGTTCTCTTAGAGCTAACATTCCACAACGCAGCCAACTCTTGGAAAAAGTAATTGGAAGAGTTGAATGATTTAAGCATCAAATTAATCCATAAACATCTGCTTAGGAAGGGACCACTTAAAATGAAAAGCCCTTCAAATCATTAGAATCTTCTCCCCCATGAGTGGTAGCTACTAAAAAACACTTGCTTCCTAATAGGATTCAGAACCTTCTAATGAAACCTATACAGTTCTCAGGTCATCAATGAACGAAGTTGGCCCTCGAAGGCCAGTTTACTAAAGCCTTGACTTACTAGTAGCCATTTTATATTCCCTTCAACTTATTTCTTTTCCAATTCCTTTTAAGTTCTTCCTATTTGTGTGTGTGTGTGTGTGTGTGTGTGTGTGTGTGTGTGTGTGAGAGATGGGTTGCCAGGACTTCCTTCTAAACTGTCGTAACTGTGGATATCACCAATTTTCACAATATAGGGTCCAGCACAAACGCTACTTCCTCAGAGGCATTTCCCCACCCTCTCTCATTCAGTTGGTTCCAGTGCTACAAATCAGGAATAACTGGTGTGACCAACAAAACTGCTGTCATACGTACTTAACCCCAAAGGACCTGCCAGCACGGATGTATATAAACTCTTTTGCACACTAAATAAAAAGTTTATACTCATGGAGAATGGACTAACTCTAATAAGTTCTTTACACAACAAAATACAAGCCAAAGTGAGCAATACAATCTAAAAGACAATGATGAGGACATTAAAATTGATCATCTTCCTTCCATTTCCCTACGATCATATGAAAGCTCCACTTCTGGGCGCTAGGTATAATGTCTGGTTATATTTACATCTCCTTTAAAACATTTGATATCTCTCTCTCTCTCTCTCTCCTTCAAGATAATTACACCTGACAGAAAAAAATGTATTATGAGTAGTGAATTTTTAGTAGGTTCTGGACTCTAATTATATTTTTCACCTACTGTTGACTGGAAGCCTTCCTGATAACACATTTTGTGTGTCCTATGTATTAACATACTGTATTTTCACAATAAAGTAAGCTAGCAAAAAGAAAATATTAAGGAAATCATTAGGAAGAGAAAACACATTTACCGTATTGCACATATTTATTGTGGGGGAAAAGCTGTGTACAAATGGACCTGTGAAGTTCAAACCATATTGTTCAAGGGTCAACTGTGCTTGTGTCTTATGAAAGATAATCTTAAATTCTAGCACAATAAAGAAATTCAGGCTCAAGGACACGTTGATGAGTATGAAAGAATAAACTGACAACCAAGTTTTGTGAAGAAGAAATAAATAGAATCTCGGCTCTAGTTTCCATTCAACTCTGGATAAATACACATTTTTTAGTGATAGTTTGCAACTTATACAAGATCTTTATATTGTGGGTTTTCATTCTGAAAGAAACTGTAGAATCTAGCTGATTTTCTACAGAGTGATTTACCAATAAACATTTATTATTCAGGTACTAAGTTGATTCTACACTTGTACCATCTGCCTCGAAGACACATGGTCTATTTTTGATGTAGGAATAGAATCAAACACACGACCATATTACCAGTTACATGATCAAGAAAAACCAGGTCCCAAAGAAACTATTGTAATGGTTTCTTTATGTGTTGGCTTGATTTACTCAATTAGAAACTCTTGCTTACTTGCTTGTAAGGAAGCAAGAAAACATGCACGTAAAAAAAAAAGTTCACTTCCGCCGAACAGGACGGAATAGATTACAGAAACTCAGGATTGAGATAGAGCTGTAGGACCTATCTCTACAGCTGACTCAATGGAAAGGTCCTGAGGAAGCCACTGACTTTGCAAGTCGTCCTTTCTTCATCATATTACATGACATAATCAGCAGGTCTCGTGGCAACAACTACAACCAAGACCATTTGCCTGCCAAGGCCAAGTTCTACTGAGGTATGGGAATTCTCCCTTAAAACCAAAAAGCGAAACAGGTTTTAACTTGCCACTTTTCTACACTCACATTTTCTGGCACTGGAGACATAATTTCTTTGACTGTTTTTACACCCCTTTTGTATAAATTCCTTGGCCCACAAGTTTCTCCTTCTTTTAAATACAAATATTTTAGAAGTTTACTGAAAATGTTATATATATTGCTGCTTAGTGTTAAAAGAAAAATAATCAAACAAACCTGGGTTGGGATTTAATTTCCTTGACTAGTATTAATAGGTTTTTTAATTCATTCAATGAAGATTTACTGAGGATATTGCTCCCCTAATAGGAGCATTTGCTAGATCCTGTGAAAGAATTTAAAAAAAGAAAACGAAAATAGTCAAACCAGTTGTGGGTAAATAAGTACATAACTGAAATACAAGTAAGAATAAATGCTATAGCATAAATGAATTCTGGAACCAGAACCCTGGATCAGGCTTTAGGAAAACTACTGGTACCTCCCTGTGCCTCAGTTCTTCATCTCTAAAATGGGTATAACAATATCATCATAGAGCTGTTATGAGGATTAAATGAATGGAAATATTAAAGCTTTTACAACAGTATTTGGTACACAATTAAAGCTCAGTATGCAATAACTCTTACTGTTCTGAAAGACACGTGGCTCAAAACAGCGAAGATAAATGTAAATGGGCTTTGTGCATGACACCTTATAAACCGTGGGTAGGAGGATTTGGAGAGTAGAAAATAGAAAAGTCATGAAAAAAAAATATAGTAAGAATGAGATGACTAATTTGGCTTGGTGTAGAAAGGCAGGTGAAGAGCAGGGTTGAACTTTGTGAACGTTAGACAATGGGGCCGGGGTGTTACCTGGTGGGCCATGAGAGCTATTTAGGAAAGGAGGCTCATGATCAAAGGAAATTTGCCAGCAGAGTTTTATAAGGCACACAGAGGGCTGGTGAGCATTTGGATGTTTCCAATGCTCTTGAGAAAGTTGGTTTTTCCATGAAGCAGCTTTGCTTGCTATAAAACAGAACTTATACTAACAACCTCACCACTACCAATAGAAGCACCAAGCTGGAATCTCTTGCTTTCCCTCAGGGCTCCACATTATTACAGTAGAAGGAATGGATTCTGTCTTAGGTTCCTTTTTTAAAGAAAACTTGCACAGAAATTCTTCGGGTTAAACCAATCCCTGGAGTAGGAAACAGGACAGACTTCCTAAGAATAATTATTATCCATCTCCTGGGCTCAGGAGGCTCACCTACCCAGAGCACAGGGAAGAAAACCCACTAGGACAAAATCTGGACTCTTTCCAACGGAAATAAAGTTGGAAGGGAGGGAGGATAGGAGTTTGTTAGGCACCAAGAGTGGCCTAGCACATTCTATGGCAAATTAATAAACCACAATTAAACCAATCTAAATGTAACTTAGCATGGGAAAACCAGTTCAGTGCATGAAGTGACTGGAGAACATTAACCAGCAACAACAGCAAGGAGAAACAAAAGATGTACCCAAAGGAAATTGGAAAGATATAACCCACTTCTTTAAGCTGCAAAATTAGTCCATCAAATAAAAAGCATCTTGTAATCTACCTGTGTATCCATTACTCTCTGGTTCCTATGTTGGCTAAGTATTTCAAAAGTAAAAACTAATTTATGCCCTGACCGGTTTGGCTCAGTGGATAGTGTGTCAGCCCGAGGACTGAAGGTCCTGGGTTTGATTCCAGTCAAGGGCACGTGCCTTGGTTGCAGGCTAGATCCCCAGCCCCAGGTCAGGGCATGTGCAGGAGGCAACTAATTGATGTATCTCTCTCATATGGATGTTTCTCTCTCTCTGTCTCCACCCTCTCTTTCACTCTCTCTAAAAATCAATGGGAAAATATCCTTGGGTGAGGATTAAAAAAAAAAAAGTATTACTTACATATTAGAAATAAAAGACAAAACAAGAAAGGAATAAATGGATCAGTTTCACAGGCTGCCTTTGAAAGGTTTTATAAAACAATATGTTCTACTGTTTATTAACAACAATAATAAAAATTCCTGATTGTTTAATATTTAATCTGGAAGCCCCAGAGCCCATCCAGAATTCCAGCATAAATATTTAGTGTTGGCATGAGTGTGAAAAGAATAAAGTACTGTACCATGCTACAACATGCATGAACCTGAAAACCATTCATTATATGAAGTGAAAGAAGGCAGACACAAAGGCCACAGCTTGCATGATTCCACTTATAAGAAATACCCAGAATATATAAATCCATACAGACAGGAACCAGACTAGTGGTTGTGGGGAAAGGAGATATGTGGGGTGACTGCTTAATGGGCACACGATTTACATTTGGGGTGATGAAAATGTTTTGTAACTAGAAGAGGTGGTAGTTGCCCATCACCGTTAAAGCACTAAATGCCACTAAACTGTACCTTACAATGGCTAATTTTTTTTAAACCTCACTCGAGGACATGCTGAGACAGAGACATCCATGTTAGAGAGTAACATTGATTGGTTGCCTTCCTCACGCTCCCTGACTAGAGATCAAACCTGCAACCCAGGCATGTGCCCTGACCTGGAATGGAACCAAGCAACCTCTTGGTGCTCGGGACAATGCTCAACCAACTAAGCCACTCCAGCTGGGCTACAAAAGCTAATTTTATACTATGAATTTTACAGCAAAAAAATAACTGATGAAGCTATAATATGAAATATGCAAATATATAAAGATGTGCTTTGAAGTTTAACCAACCCTGGTCAGTAGTATTTGACTTGCTTCTATACAGTAGACTATTCTATAATTCTTTCTTTGGTTGGACGTAATTGGGGATCTTCTTCATTATACCCAGCATTCTAAGATTTAAATGTGAGCTTTTGTACTGAAACTCAGATTAATTCCTACACTACAAATGGAGTTGCCCACCCAGCTTGTTCAGGAGACCGATGAGTTAAGGAGCATTCTGACCTAAATGACAATGAAAGACCCTAGTTCTTTAATGTTATGGAGATCCTGGGGGAAATTCCTTGGTCATTTAGGACCCTCTGACATCACTGTATAAGGCTGTTTTGGCTTCTCACAAGAAAGATGACATAAACAGATTGTTTACTACTGCTGCTGTTTTAAAGTGAGGTTCTACAAGTCTCAGAGTGGTCCTTCCCAGAAGGCAGACCATCTATCTATATTATAAAAGGCCTGTGGCCATAACGCTGTAACGCCGTAATGACCAACGACCAGACTCACCAGGAGGTGCACTGATGGGTTCACGGCGGCGGCGGGAGGGAGTCTAAGGTCCCGTGGCGCAGGGGGTCTGGGTCTCGCGCAATTTCGCGTGCTGGGCCTCTAGTATATATATAGAAGCCTAATATGCAAATGGTGGAACAACCAAACAACCAGTCGCTAGGAAGCGCACAGGGAATATGGCCGGCATTGGCAGCAGGCAGCAGAACATGGCGGGCATCAGCTGCAGCGGGATGGTGGAGCAGGTGGGTGGGGGCACCAGACCAAGGCAGGGTGCCGGTTGCTGTAATCGGGGCGAGCCTCTGGTGGTTACTGAAAATTCTTTGCTCCTGTGCACCACCGTCCCACCAGGTGCTTGCTCCTGCTGCCGGTGCCAGCCCCGATCACTCAGCGCCATCAGCGGGTGTGAGCGGTGGCTGCCAGCTCCAATTGCCCCTGAGGGCTTCTCCACCGCCCCCCTGGTCCTGAGGGGCGATCAGGGCAGCAGCTGCCACTAGCACCCGCTGACGGCACTGGCCCCGCTCACACCCACTGCTGGTGCCAGCCCCAAACGCTTCACGCTGTCAGCAGGTGCAAGTGGGGCCGACACCATCGGTGCGTGAAAGCAGCGGTGGCAGGGGATGGCTGCCGGCAGACAGGGGACCAGGGGCCGAGGCGGGAGGGGCTGGGTGAGGGCACGGATGGGCCGAGACCCACCTCTGTGCCACCGCAGCCTCGCGGCCCACAGTTCCTTTCAAGATGCACGAATTTGTGCGCTGGGCCCCTAGTATGGTGTAAGGTAACAAGGGAAAAAGAACAACTAATGCATGCAATTTTGTATTCAATTTAATTTTGCGTTAAATTCTATATTAAAACCCCGTAATTAAAACTCCATCTTTGTCTAGAAATTTTACTTGTTTGCAAATTTTTAGATGTGGTAACCCAGTTCTTGCAATGTCCCAGAATTTCTGCCCCGAGCAAAGTAATGAAAGGAGTTGTACATTCTCCCCTGTGGTATGGAAGCTGGCTGGGGCTCGGGCAGCATCGTGTCGCTGCAAAGATGGAGCAGACGCAAGCAGTTCTGGGGCCCCTGAGTATTTAGATATTGAGATCCTCATCTTTAGGGAAATATACTGGAATCAGCAGTACAGGCAATAGTCAGGTACTGCGAGGCACTTCAGAGTGTGGAATAAAGGGAATGAAGCCCAGCTGGCATGGCTCAGTGGTTGAGCATTGACCTATGAACCAGGAGGTCATGGTTCGATTCCCAGTCAGGGAATATGCCTGGGTTGCGGGCTTGATCCCAAGTGGGGGGCATACAGGAGGCAGCCCATACATGATGATTCTCTCATCAATGATGTTTCTCTCTCTCTCCCTCTCCCTTCCCCTCTGAAATAAAATATATATATATATATATATATATATATATATATATATGTATGTATGTATGTATTTAAAAA
>NW_005871126.1:4885505-4948128 GCF_000147115.1 Myotis lucifugus
CTTATTGTTCTAAAACTGCTACAACACTGGGGCTAAAAGAAAGATAACTCCATTTCTGACAGATTCTAATACATTTATAAAATATGAAGCATAGATATTTCATTAGTTAACGACATGAATTCTTTTAAAATGTACATATGTATTTGAAGTCATACTCTTTTGAAGTATAACCATGTTAACTTTACTGTATTAGAACACTGGCTGATAATTCCTGCAAATGCTTTAAGTGGAAACTGCCACTGAGGTAAACTGCCTATAATTCCATGTCAATACTATTTATTTAGGAAAATTATATAAAACTCTCTAAAACTGAATAGCATTTAAGTTTATCTGCAACAAATTCTTTATAAAATCACAGTTTTTATCTACTAGCTATATTTTTCTAACATAATGAACATTAAAATGAGAAAATTTTATTCATATACCACCGTGTTACACTGTCATTAACGTTAAAATTCTTCACTATAAAGAGTGGAGCGAGATAGTTGATTAATATATTAAATTCCCTATCAGCTATCCCCATTCAGGGCACCTAAGACCATCACACGAGCACGCTGAATATCACTAAACTGTGTCAGAGGCTCATTAGCTTCAAGGACGTTAGAAATATATATTTTTTATGTTGAAATGAGGGGGATTCAAAGTATGTGGATGGCTAGAAGGTCCTTGCATAAAAAGAAGACAAAAATGTGGCTACCCCAGCAGCCAAACACCTTTGGAAGAGAGGCTCGGGATAGAATTTCATTTGGTTCTTTGTTCCTCTCAGTGAGGCTTCTGCTGCCTGAACCGATTACGCCAGCTGATCGCCCCGTCAGAATATTTCATGTAAGGTGCTTACTAGGATGGCAAAAAAAGACACAAAGCAGGGAGGGACTTTACTATTCTTACAGAAATAGGTTAAGTGACTGTTCCTATACCCACTTACTAATAGAGTGTGTGTGTGTGGCAGAGTTCAGTCTTGGACTTGCTTTCGTGCTATCTGGTAGCAAGGCTGTGTGGAAGGAAAATATGGGTCACAAAGGCGAAGGCCCAAACTGGCTTATCTCAGCTTCCAACATAACTAAAAGTCATTTCATACGACCAGTGACATGGGTACCATGCTCTGAAACATGCCAAATTAAATCTTACATTTTAAAAAAGCGACTTTCAAATCTAACAAAGTAAACAATCATGGCTGCAAACTGACTCTCAGATGAGTGGTTGGTGTACGAAAGTAGTAGCATGCCATCTCCCAGTCAGAACAATTATATGAACAGGCTTGGAGTGTGTCCTGTTTCATTTCTTCTCAGAAGCACCTTTTATTTATTTTTATTTTTTTATTTTATTTTATTTATTATTTTTTTTTTTACAGAGAGGAAGGGAGAGTTAGAAACATCGATCAGCTGCCTCCTGCACACCCCCTACTGGGGATGTGCCCACAACCAAGGTACATGCCCTCGACCGGAATCGAACCTGGGACCCCTCAGTCCACAGGCCGACACTCTATCCACTGAGCCAAACCAGTCAGGGCTCAGAAGCACCCTTTAAACCACACTTGAACAGCTCTGAAACTGGGAGGCTTCTCACATCGCGACACATTTTATGATCGCTGTCCACCAGGTGGCAGTTGTGGTGACATTTGTATGACCTGTGTACTATCATTTGTCAGAAGCACAGTGTGTCAATAGCTTAGAATAAAACCCCAGAGGGAAAAAAAAGCAAGCACACGTTTACCAATGCTTGTGGGGTGAAGGCCCTCAGCAACATTTCAGATGCAGGAATCAAAATTAGGCCAGGACTCTCCTCGGCTGTGACAGTTTCTCAGAGGTTCCTTGCTTTTTAATTCAAGTGTTTACCTACAATGTCTTCAGACTGAATGGCTCAGTTCCAAAGTTACTTAGGTCAGCACCTTGTTGTCCATGACTTCACATAGGTCGTACCATAAATCTGTAGAAGAGTCTTTTGTCACAGTCTGAATTCCATCCTGGGATCTCTCGATTTCCTAAATGATTTTTTATTTTATTTATTTATTTAAAATATATTTTTACTAATTTTTAGAAAGAGAGGAATAGATAGAAACATCCATGAAAGAGAAACACCGTCTCTGCACGCCCCCTACTGGGGATCAAGCCCGAAACCCAGACATGTGCTCTGACTGGGAATTGAACCAGTGACCTCTTGGTTCATGGGTTAATGCTCAACCACTGAGCCACACTGGCCGGGCCCTAAATGATTTTTTACATTTGCGCAGGGGTTTCACTCCTTTTGTTGTAAAGTTCACTGGGTTTTGACAAATACGTAGTGTCATGTAACCACAAACACAGTATCACACAGGACAGTTTCATCACCCAAAAGTCCCCTGTGCTTCACTGTTCAACCCTTCTTCCCTCCCCCCAACTCCCTGAGCCTTTTACTGTCTCTGTAGTTTGCTATTCCAGAATGTCTGTGGGAATCCTACACAAGACAGACTTTTTAGACTGGCTTTTTTCCTTTAGCAATGTGCATTTAATACCCACCTGTATTTCTTTGTGGCCTGGCCATTTCTTTTTCCTGCTGAATAATATTCCATTAGATGGATGTGCCACCGTTTGTTTATCCAGCCACCTAGTAAAGGATAGCATCTTGGCTGCTTCTAGTTCTGGCCATTGTGAATCAAGCTGCTACAAACATTCATGTGCAGGTGTCTGTGTGGACGTAAGTTGTCAACTCATTTGAGTACATACCAAGGATCCTGATTGCAGGATGGTACGGTAAAACTAGGCTTAGCTTTTTAAGAGACTGCCAAGTGACCTACCAATTTTGTATTCCCACCAGCAAGGAGTGTGGGTTCTTGTTGCTCCACAATATTGCCAGCAAACGGTATGGTCAGTTGTTTGGATTTTAGCCATTCCAATGTGTGTAGCGGTATTTCATTGTTAAGTTAATTTGTAGTTTCCCAATGATAAATATGCTGAGCATCTTTTAATATGCTTATCAGCCATCTGTATATTTTCTTTGGTGAGGTGTCTGGTTAAATCTTTTGCTCATCATTTTAATTGGGTTGTTTGTTTTCTTACTGTTGAGTAAAGACATTTTTAATCAGGGCAGTATGGTTTTTGTGTGTGTGTGTGTGTGTGTGTGTGTGTGTGTGTGTGTGTGTTCAGATTTACAAAACTTACTAGAGAATAAATCGACACCATCTAACTCAACAAAAGTGGAACCAATAGCAAACTACTTGAGTCTTTGGCTTTTTCTCCCTTTAAAAGTAGCACATAAAACTTAACAACCCAAATGTCACCAAATTATGGAGAAATGATGAAAGAAATTAAGGTACATACATAGAAACAGTGCACCACAGCACTTTTAACATGCTCATTATAAATTCTGACCACATTTTGGCTTTAGGGTTGTACTATTTAAAATATGAGCCATGTAAAGGACACAGCTGCCCACTATCAGGGCTTTGGCAAATATCCATGTTCATTTTCATACCTCAGTCAAGCTTAATGATACAGAGTGCAAGCTAGTTAACTGAGACGTTTTCTCAAGGGGTATTGGCCATTTTATTTGGAGATGTGGCTAATAACAATTTAAAGGGAATTAACTTCTCTATTTTCAATAGGAATTATAACTGCATTCAAGGAGTCGATGTGAAAGAAGCATTCAACCAAGGGTAAAAAATCAATTAAAGAGCTTTTTTCACTTTCTCCTTGTGTGAATTATTTTGAGAAGAAAAACCTTTAGCAAGAGTATGTATTTACTGCTATTTTATAGGGTGTTTGACCCAACCAGAAATAAAAGTGTTTCTACTGTCCCCATTTTTAAATGACTCCTCACTTTCATAACCACCAAAACCAATTATATAAGTACACCTTAAACTTCCACAATGTTACATGACAAAATGTATTTAATTTAAAAAATTAAGGTTCCTTTCCCGAATGAGAATAAAACATGTTTTGGGGTTTAACACTCAAATCCTCATCCCATAGTATTCTTGATAAATAGATTAAATATTTGGTTTTTGTTGTTGTTTTTAAATCACTGGTATTCCCAATTTTTTTAATTTCAAATGTAAAAAGCACTCAGTTCTTGCATCTTTCTACTTCTGCCAAACCTCTCCAGAAGTCTGCACCACTCATGCCACTAAAACTGCTTCCTCAAAGGGCAATCGATAGTCTCGTAATTGCTACATCAATGGTCTCTGTTTCTTTCTCATCCCTTCGATGTCTACCCAGCTTTTGACAACTAGAAATCTTTACATCTTTGGCTCCCACAACACTGAATTCTCCTGAGTTCAGACCAGAGCTCTCTGCACTAATTTTCTGACGTTCCTCATGAGCTACACTGCTACTCGTGTCCCTTAAGCACAGGCATTTCTCCAAGATTCTGATTCCAGTCCCCACCATTTTCTGCAATAGGTATGACAGCAACAGCATCAACCAGCACAACTAAAACGTATGAGCACTAATGTGCCTTAGGCCAGCCTCTTCACATATCATATAGTTCATCCTATACATGTGCAGCCTTTCCATGAACCCTTTGGTGCCTAAACATACTCTGCCATTCTGGGCAATCTACCACTCAGTCAAGCTCTCTTCCCCTTTCCAGAAGTACATTGTATTCCAAATGCCTTATCCTCTCGTTTACCAACATCTCTTCAGCGTTTTAGAACAGGGCTTGTTATAGAGATGTTTATGGAGCACAGGGTAGAATATTTATTGCACAAATGATTGGAAAACTCACAGAGATCCCATCTCTCTCTTTTTTAAAAATGTATTTTTATTGATTTCAGAGAGAAAGGGAGAGGGAGAGAGAGATAGAAATATCAATGATGAGAATCACTGATTGGCCGCCTCCTGCACACCCTCTACTGGGGATTGAGTAGGAAACCTGGGCACGTGCCCTTGACCGGAATAGAACCCGGGACCCTTCAGTCTGTATGTAGGCTGATGTTCTATCCACTAAGCCAAACCAGCGAGGGCCCATCTCTTTTTTGAGATAGGTTGGACTACAATAAAAAATAGACTACTGGCCCTGGCCAGTTCGCTCAGTGGTTAGAGTGTTGGCCTGTCGATTGAAGGGTCACGGGTTTGATTCCTGGTTAAGGGCTCGTGCCTCGGTTGCAGGCTTGATCCCCACACTGTCGAGGTGCAAGCAGGAGGCTGCCAATAGATGTGTCTCTCTCTCACATCAATGTTTCTCCCCACCAGCCTCTCTAAAAAAAAAATATATCCTCAGGTGAGGATTTAAGGATTTAAAAAAATATATAAAGGTTTAGAGTAGTAGATCATATTGTTTTACCTTTTGCTGAGAAGATTTCTATAAGAAAGCAATATAAATAAATCTAAGAATACTAAACTCAAAATTATACAACCTTTTCGAGTACATCTTACTTATATAAAAGATGGGTACTAACTGTTAAAATTACCATTTTATCTTTGGAGATACAAATTTAGACAGAAACCCAAAACTAACACTTTGAGCTATAATGAGATCTACTAGATGAACTTGGTTCTTCAGTACCAATTGGTCAGAACAGACTTCTTTAAACTTGTTAGATAATTTGAGTTTTTTAAAATTGCTAAATAAATTTTAGAGTGGGTCTCTGGGATTAGGATTTGTCCTTTATATGACTTACGGCATTTTTTCAGAAGAATATGGATATATGGTTTCAAATACAAAAATGCTTTACAAAATTTTAAATGTAACTTGAAGTAGGGTTGGGTGGATGTTGTTATCTTAACTCCTTATGTGCAACCCACACATGTGGCTGAAATTTCAGTTGTTGACATGTCAGAGTCCCTATTACCCTGGCCATCTGCATGTGAGAGAGAACTAAACAATAAATAGTTACTCAATATCTGGATTCTGTTATAACTTCTGTATTATCTATAATTCATAACATAGTTTTATATTTCACACAAAATTTTTTTGACTAACCTAAACAAGCTTAAACTGACAGGGATTCCAAGTATTGCAAAAGAAAAAATAGTTTTTAGTAAGCAAACAAATTCTAGAAGACAAAAACAAAACAAAAAAAGAAGAAGAAAAAATACACTGGCTTTTAAATGAAAGCCAGCATCTACCCAGAGGAAGGAAAGAAGAAAAAATACACTGGCTTTTAAATGAAAGCCAGCATCTACCCAGAGGAAGAAGGAGGAGGAGGAGGAGGAGGAGGAGGAGAAAAAATACACTGGCTTTTAAATGAAAGTCAGCATAAACAATTCCTGGTTTCCAGCTTCAGATGAGTTCTTAATACCACTTGGCAGGCAACTTTTTAATTTGCTTTCATTCTCCCTTTGGCAGCTATTCTAAAATTTTTAACCCTCCTTAAGCCACCTACCCAGTCCCTCCAGTGCCCCCAAGTAAACTTTTGTTGCCCTACAGCTCAAATCTTAACAGAAGTTAAGCCCATTCTTATTTCTTCCTTCAAGTCTTCAGAAGTGGAGATGCCTCCCCTCCATTCTGTATCTCTGATCTGCCTTCCCAATTTCTCCGGGACCTTGTTCTAACAACTGGTTCTTCCTTTCTTGCAATGTCAATCTCTGCTGTACTGAGCTCCTACTTACCAGCTGAAAAAAATTTAGTTATTCCCATTCTTTGATGCATCTTGTCAATTCATTTCTCTTTTCTTTCTTGGTCCAAAGACTAGCTGCCACTGGTTGGTGGTACTCCACTCCTTCCCACCCCCAATCACTCCTCCGCTCACTGTGAAATTATTTCTATCCTCCACACTCATGGTTACTGATGTCTTCCTAATGGACAAATGTCAAAGGATGCTTCTTAGTCCTCATCCACAGGACTGATGTGTATGTACAGTTATGCTCCTGCTCCTCTCTCTTGGTTTTCCTAATCTAACTCCGGTTCTCTGATGCTAACCATTTCTTCTAGGTTTCCTCTGCCCATCACCTAGCCATTGGGTTTCCCTTAAGGTTCTATCTTTGATGCTCTTTACACCTACTATTCTTAAGTAATTTAATTCACTCCTCATTTAGTGACTCGTTATTATTCAAAAACAATATTGGTGTTTTAATCACACCTATACATTCTAATCTGCATCTGGCCCTAATATTTTTTTCTTTCTCTGCAGGAACCTAAAGATCTAATTTCTGCTATCTCAACAAAAGGAATATCCTATCCATATTTAAGATTCAAAATACCCAAACCTATTTACTCCCAGTTAAACCTGTTTATATCCTAAATTTCTCATCTCAAAAATAACCCAATTGTAGTGAGTAGTCAGCACTCAATGCTACTCTGATCTGTCTTCATTATTTGCCTAAGGCCCCTGTCCCCAAGCACCTCACACCCAATACTTGAGCAGCACTTAAGTAACTGTTCCTTGAAGAGATCTATAAGCCTTAGGTCTCACTGTTCACGGTTTGGAGTGCTATCCACCCCTGCTTAGCAAATTCTTAGTCATCCTTCCAAACCCAACACAGGCATCATCTGCTCGGGGAAGCCGCCCACGCGCTCGGTTCCCTGGGTAGGAGGAGCTCCGCCCCCTCACACCGCACACTCCTCTCCTTGTCCTCAGCATGCCCCCGAGGGATACAACCCTTCTTTGGAGATTTAGGCACCTGGGGTCTGGACTTGGTAAATGGTCCCATGTATACTTAATTATTTAATAGAAATTACCTTTTATTGGGCCATATTCCCCTCTACTGGCTGGATTAAAACTGTCTGAGGCTCACCAGAATCTAGCACAGGGAATAAAATATTAAAAACACATAGAGTTCTTCAGGTTAGACATGAAGAATTTGGGAATTACAGAGATCTGGGTTTAAATCCTGGTTCTGCTACTTACAAGCTAAACTCTATGAACTTAAAACAAAGAACCACTCTCAAAAAAATATTTTCTTATTTCTAAAACTAATACCTTTCCCATAGAATACTGTGAGGATTATTTGAGATAACAGATCCTCAATAACCTTTAACATAAGTATATGTAATGTTTGGTGAATTTATGAACATGTTGGTCATGTAATATTTCAAGTCATAAATATTTAAGATTAAAACTAAACATGGGAGCACAGATTAATTTTTCAAAAAGCCACTTATTAACACATTTACTTAAAATTAACATTTTAACAGATGCTTTATATCTTTATTAAAACCAAACTTGAATTTGTTCTCTTTTTACTTTGGTTGGTAAATAGAGCTGCCCTCTATTTAAAATCTTTATAACCTTTAAAATAATAGAAAAAAAAGCATGAAATCACTAATTTCTATTTTTTCAAACTCAACATAACAGTTTCAATTACTTTCTCTACTTCACTACTCAGTAATTCTGGTGTTCTACAGTAAAATGAAAAAGTGATCCAAAGACAGACTAAGCTAATAGACATTAGAAAAAAATAAACAAATATGTAAATTAGATATGAAAGTCATTTGAACTCAAGACAGCTATTATTATTCAACAGCAACAGCTTAAAGCTAAGCACAAAAAATCAAGACCTATCAAAATATCAATATTAAAACAGTAAGATCATGAATGATTTTTATTTTATCCTTTTTACCTGTTAATTTTTTAATAAAACAATAAGCATGTATAACTTTTTACAATAAACTTTATTGAATTTTTCTGAAAATGCTTAAAATAAGTTGTTAGGTGAAAAGGTAGAATTATAATATTGTATATTCATATGACTCCAATTAAAGGATAAAATATGTATTCATTAGGTATACATAATAAAGAAAAAGGCAACATGCAAAAAATATTCTTAGTTTCTCTGGTAGGTGAAATTACTAGTAGTTTCTGTTGCCTTATTTATAGTTTTCTGTATTTTCCAATTTCTTCATAATGACCTAGTATTACTTTTTAAAAAATAACAGCTTTTTTGGATTCAGATACCATAGAATTCAGCATTAAAGTATACAATTCAATGGTTTTTAATATATTCATAAAAATTGTACAATCATTACCACAATCAAATTTAGAACATTTTCATAACTCAAAGGAAAACCTGCATCCGATAAGCAGTCACTCCTCATCACACATCCCCTCAGCCCCCCGGCATCCTCAATGAATGTATCTTCTGCCTCTGTGGATTTGCCTATTCTGGGCATTTAATACAAGTGGAATCATACAATATGAGGTCCTTTATGAATGCTTTCTTTTACTTAACATGTTTTCTGGGTTCATTCATGGTGTAGCACGTATGAACACTTCGTTTCTTCTTGTCACCACGCAACATTCCATTGTATGAATATACTGCATTTTATTCACCCATTTATGAGTTGTCATTTGAGATGTTACTGATACCATTGTAATTAGCTAGTTATTAATAATAGAAAAGGAGCAAGAGGAAGGCCAGAGGTTATAGCATAGCCATTTGGGCAGCTTCACCAGGAAGCTGAAACTTTACATTCCCCAGGGAACCACCGGCCCATTCCCTGCAAACCTCTGGGGGAAGGGACTAGACAAAGGGAGAGGTGCGCATGTGCGGTGAAGTTGGGGTGGCACAGGAAAGATGCCTGTCAGTCAAACCTGGGAACGGAGATCATGGGCCAGAGGTGGCAGGGCCACTACAAGCACACGAAAATTTGGGAATACAGTTACCTAATCAAGATCATGTTTTTAACAGAAGACAACATTACCTAGATTCAAATTTGTTATAACAAAAATTACAGTTTGTAGGAGGAAAAACCCCCTGAATATATTGTTTTCTCTTAAAATTACTTAAAAATATATGCTATAACTACAACAGTAGAGGAGGAATTTGGCATTTAATGTTAAATCACTCCACAGCTACCTAAAAATAACTGAAATGTGCATTACAGTAATAACTGAGTCATATGAAGTTCAAGTATTTGTTTTGTCATACGCTAGATAGTGGGTATATATGGGCATCCCACTCATATCCTTTGTGTACCTGTAATATTTTTACAATATTATTTTATAATTTTTAAGTATTAAAGAGAAAAAGTACACAATGTAATCTTCCTCCATGCGCGCTAAAAAACAAGCAAAATGTGCTAAGCTTCATGTTAATGTCTAGAATTGCATCAATAACTATCAAATATCATTGTTAAAATCTATAAACAGATCAATTCTTTGATTATAAGAAAAATTCCTGCTTCCTTATAAACTCTTTAGGGAAGTGAGGAAAAGGAGTCTCTGACCAACCAGGAAACAGATACGCTGATTAAGTTTCCCAATGTTCACATCCTCTACCCTATAATTTCTACTTGTTTATATAGAATGATTTCTACACCGGTTCCTAAGATTAAGTTATCCATACCCCAGATGGATTTTGCTGGTGAGCTGTTAACTGCTGCAATTCTCTCCCTTTCTTGCCATAAGCAACTTGTCCTCAAAGGAAAGATATGTTTCTGAAATACTTATCAAATCACTTTTAGTAAACAAATCATAGTTTCTCACTGATTTAAAGTGTAAAATTCAGAGATTTATTCTTAAGGAAAAAGTATAGCCTTAAGAAAAAATGTTGCTTATATCCAAAATATACTTACGGTCAGATAGGGGTGGGGGGTGGAATTCCATCATAGTTCATCTGGATTGGGGAAAAATAACCCAAAGATGTGTGCTGGCTAGCAGACAAGCTATTAGAACTGCCTGTCCGGGTGTCCAAGTGCTTGTGTTCAAGTAACCCTTATTTTTACTTAATAATGACCCAAAGCACAAGAGCAGTGATGCTGGCATATGTCAAAAAGAAGCAATAAGTGCCTCCTCTCAGTTAAAAGGTGTGAGAGTAGTAAATAAGGTATTTTGAGAGAAAGACTACATTCATGTAACTGTTATTGAAGTATGTTGTTGAAGTTGTTCTATTTTATTATTAGTTATTGTTAATCTCTTATGATGCCAAATTTATAAATTAATCATAGGTGTGTACGGATAAGATAGTAAAAATGAGATCTGGTACTATCCATGGTTTCCAGCATCCATGGAACATAGTCCCCATGGATAAAAGGGAAACCTTGCATATACTTTTGAGATACCTATGTTAAATCATTTATACCCCTGAGATCTCATATTAAAATTAAGTAGTTTTTTTTAGAGTTATCTAACTGACCTTGAATTTGTCAAAAAGCTAGTTTCACAGGAAGTGTACCGGAGAGAAGATAATGTACAACATCCATGGGCCTAACGACAGTATTCAAGGTGTTTTTCCAATACCGACCCATGTGCCCATTCAATTTCTGAAAACTGAACAAACCACCAAATTTTCATGTCCTTGTCATTTCACATTATCAGCTCATTTAAGGAGGTTATATAATGAAGTCTAATAATTTAAGTGTGTTTCTTAAATAATAAGAGTATGAAAGGGTTTTGTCTATAAAGAACAGCAATCTTCACAAAAGTAGAGAAGAAACAAAAAATAAGCTCTTAAATAGTTTTATTCATTGATATTGATTAAAAAACATAAAAAGAAAAATATTTAGTTCAATAAACATTTAGTGAGTACCAACTGTGTGTTAGGCATTGCTAAATTCTACTAATTTAAAAGCTCATATTTCACTAAATGTGATTTTATTTATTTAAAATTGTATAGTGATAAAAACAAATTTGAGGTATTTCTTTAGCCAAAATACTTATCACTTTGTCGACCAGGCCCCAAACAGCTGGAACATGCAGATATTTAGCCATTACTCTATTTATGAAAGTTGACTAAGCAATTGAGAGTTTTTCCAACACTGTATCATTTATACATTCTGGCTTAAACAATCTATTATTATAAAAAGAGTCCAAGTATATAATTTTTATAAATCGGCACCCTTCTCTGACTCTAGTATTACAAATAGAAATTTATTTTTTAAATATATTTTATTGATTGTTTTTACAGAGAGGAAGGGAGAGGGACAGAGAGTTAGAAACACCGATGAGAGAGAAACATCGATCAGCTGCCTCCTGCACACTTCCTACTGGGGATGTGCCCGCAACCAAGGCACATGCCCTTGACCAGAATCGAACCCGGGACCCTTCAGTCCGCAGGCCAATGCTCTATCCACCGAGTCAAACCAGCTAGGGCTCAAATAGAACTTTAAAAAAAGTTTAATACAGAAAAAACGTAATTTTTGTTAAAAAAAAAAAAAAAGAGAGAGAGACAAACATTGAACATCTACTTTGTGACTATACATCATGCTAGGTTCTTTATATAAAATTCAATGCTCATAAATATAGAAGATATATCTATTGATATTTCTGTTTACTATGAAAACAGACAACAAATCATAATAGACTAAATATATTAGAAAATAACTTTTAGTTAAAATTATTAAATTAGCTTTTCTAAAGAGTCTTAGGGCGACCTGGAAGGTTATATGATAAGGGTTTACATAAGGGCCTGCCTGTAAAGCAAGTTTCAGAAGGTATACTCTGCTTAAGACAACGGAAGAATGCAGTCTTTTAAGCAAGAGACCACCTGGCCATAGTCATATAGACCCGAACAGAACGTTGTCAGAAGCTGAATAAATCAGATTGCTAAAGCTTGCATAGGAACTGACCAATCAACAGAGCTCATAACCCTGACCCCTTACTCATGATTTTTGCCCTTAAAAGCCCGAAATTTTTAAGACATCAGGGAGTTTGGGCTTTAAGCTATCCAGCTTCCTATTCTTGCTTAGCGCTCTGCAAATAAAACAACTCTTAATTTCTCCACTGCAGAACTCGGGTTTAGTGTTTGGCTCTGCTGTGCAGCGGGAGGGACAAACCATTCGATTACACTATTGAAAACAAAGAGAATAGAGAGAAATGAAGAGACTTAATGGTAAAAACCAGAACTCAGGTCCACTAGATTATAAATAAGTGATCACTTATTTCCCATTACAAACTATATTTTAAAAATTAACTTCTCTACAGGAGTAATCTAGGAGTAACTTTAAGAGAATGAATAGAAACTTGTGAGAATTATTAAACCTTTACATGGTAATCATGTGTCCCAAATTCTTCACATAGTATTCACTGCCTACACTTGTAGAGTAGGGGTTTTCAAAAATGTTAATTTTAGCTTATATCACTATTACTATCACTAAATCTAATCATGCCCTTTATATCCCATTTACATTGTAATTCTAAGATTGTTCTTGTAAATGAAAAAAGAACTGAGGCAGTTTTCTGGAAAATATAAGCAAATCCACCATTCTTTTCTCACTTACCCAGATTTTATAAGAGTTGATATTCAGAATTAATAAAAAGACTTGATAAAATTTTAATATCATGTACTGTTTTTTCTTTGCAAAAGTAAAGCATATTCCAGAGAAAACTAAGTTCTAGAATAAAGTTCTGAACCAGATGTTTAAGGCCAAGAAGTTGTACCATAAAAAGCCCTTACGGCCCATTATTCCCCAAACCTACATGACTACAGATCTCATTTTGAAATAAGATCTTGGGATCTTCAAGCATTATTTAACTTCATAAAATTTGGGAAGTAAATGCTCCTTCATTGGCAAATGTTACGTTAAATAAGTGAGCTGATGAACGTAATGATTTGGAAATGAACAAAATATACAGTTGTGTGCTTAATTTTTACAGACCTGGCAAAGAAATCCTTGTCATAAGTAATATTTCTTTTCATATCCCCCCTCCTTTCATTTTCCCAATATTTCTCAATATTTTTTCTACAATCAAACTGCCATTGTTTATCTTTTTAATTGAATACACTGGACATAAAACATTGGTAAATTTAAGGTATACAACATGCCACCTTGATATATTTACACTAGAGGCCCGGTGCAAAAAATTCATGCACTGGAGGGGGGTGTGTGTCCCCCCTCAGCCCAGCCTGCACCCCCTCGCAGTCCGGGACCCCTCGTTCCTTACCGCTGCCGTGGAGGTGGAAGAGGCTCCTGCCACTGCCACTTGCGCTTGCCAACCATGAGTCCGGCTTCTGGCTGAGCAGCACTCCCCCTATGGGAGCGCACTGACCACCAGAGGGCAGCTCCTGCGTTAAGCGTCTGCGCCCCCTCCCCCCCGGTGGTCAGTGCACATCATAGCAACCGGTCATTCTGGTCATTCCGCCATAACGGTTGCTTAGGCTTTTATTATATAGATACTGTTATATATATAGTCTTTGCACCTATATTTATTAAATTATATAATTATAGTACAAAATTGCTGTCTGGTTATTTAGCTTCTATTGAAGATCTATGATTAGAGGTAAATGGGACTAAATACATAAGAGAAAAACAATGTCAAGTATAATTTTGCCATGAAAATTTCATTATTATCCATAGTTTAAAATAAATATGGGGGGGTTGGGGGATTTAAAAAAATCTGTCATACTTTAACTACATACTATACATGAAATATGTATTTCTGCTAAATTAGTTTCAAAGACCACAGAGGATTTACACATTTGAAATTTTTTTAATTAAAAATAAGAAAGCAGTTGATAAGATTCTGTAAAAGCAATACTTGTGTTTTTTCCCCCCACAGCAGCTATCTGTGAATAACTTATGGCACCTCATAAATCTTTGCAACAGTCCAAGAAATAATCTTATTACTTTAGAAACCTTAAATAAACCTATTACCATGGTAAAATAATACATTAAAAAATGGAAGTAAACGGAGTGTGCATGCTGCCCAAGGTCACACAAGAGAGTCAGTATTTAGAAGTGGGAATAGATTTCTTGAGTATTATCACCTAGTTCTCATCTCTGTTAACCCTCCCTTTTCACGAATATACAAACTGAGTATACACCCACTTCCTTCTCATGTGCCAATCCTAGAAAATGGCATAGAGGGGGCAGTTCACAAAATAAAGATATTTCAGGAAACCATCACATAATTGCCTGGCATTTGAAGACACCGAGCTTTTAGTATTCTCTTCCTATTCCTCCCACTCCTCTACATCATTTTTTCTAGAACTCTTTAAAGCACCTCAAATTCCCTACCTGACTTCCTGTTTCAAATACTATTTCCCCCCAAGGAAATAAATATGTTAATTTTTGCTTCCTTCAAATCTCCAAAAACACAAGGATTTATCTCAAGCAGAGTATGCAATTTTAATTTCCAAGAGAATACCCTGAAGATTTGGTTGCCAAGTTTGTGCATTATAAATATATTTAAAAAATCATGTTCATTACGAAGTAATACGTAGATTTTAAATATCACTTGATACTATGAGAATACAATATGGGGGAAAATACACAAGATCTCCCCTCACTTTAACTTCATGGAAGAACATGAACATTTTGGATAATAAAAACAATCACAAAACATTTAAATAAAATTATCTCCCTAGTAATCACCATAATATGAGCTCAAGGGAAGTAAGAGCCCAAAACAGCAAAACTATTATTGTGCTCTAAACACTTCTGAAGCTAATTCAATATCTAAAAATAGAACAAATTATAAATACGAATGCTGAATAATTGTAACATTTTACAAATATACTGTCAATCTCATTTTACTTTAGAGTATTTTAAATGACCAATTATATTACAAAACCAACTTATTTTTGAGCTACCATTTGAACAATATGTAGCTATTACTACAATATACCCTTTTCACTTTCTTTAAAGAATTCTTGCTCTTTATACTAAGTGGGACTTAACCACTACTACTTTTTAGATTTAGCAAAGAAACGTAAAGGCAAACATTATAATTTCATTAAGACACAAGAACAAAAATGCTAAACTGTCCAAACTGACAAATCCTGTACTCCCTCAGCACATAATTCTGCCAGCATTATTCAGCAGCAGTGAACAAATGAAATTTGTGAGGAACATGGAGGTAGCAGCATAGCAATTTATGAACTTGTCACCTCAGAAATGTAAAAATGTACTGAAAATATTTCAAAAGAAAGATCTGGACTGCAGAAACAATTTTCTCCTCATCTCAGCTAAGTTCCTTGCTACATAAAGCTTCAGCTCAGTATAAAACAAGCGGCAGATCTAAGTAAAGACATACACAGCCTTGCTAAGGATTATAAAAGTAGAACAAAACAGCTAATCAACTCACCAAACAGCCTTTTGCTAAGACCTGCGTTCTTCTTTTTATCTTAGGCTTCTGGTTTCCAAGACAAATTACATGCCCTCTAACGGAATGATGACAAAAGGGCACACCATGGTCTCTTTTCTGCTCTCTCCACAAAATAAAACTGGACTACACTGCAGTCTCCAAAAGTACTCCAAAAGTATGAGCATGCTCAGTATCTAATTTAAATGACTTGGTATTTCATCTCGGCATGAGATGGCCTACTTCCCAACAAACTCAGAGAGCTGCAAATTCAATCGAAGATGATTAACTGCAATACACTACACAGAACCACCAAGTGGTAATTGATTTGTTTTTAACTTCCTGATTTCTGTGGTTCATTTAACTTGATGTGACTGGAAATGATTATTTCTACACTTTTATTAAAATAGATCCTTAGGTTTCAATATTTCACTATGTCAACATTAAGTATTCCAAAAAGTGCTGGCATGAACAGGAGAATTCAGGATATCCAAGATGTGGTCCCCACCAGTAAATCTGACCACTGAAAAATAAAGCAAACTGTAAGCCATTCATACTTCATTTTTAACCCCTTGTCCTGTCCTCTTGCCTATTCAGCAAATAAAACAATCTGCAAACTATCTAGTAGTACTTTAATTTCTCCTTGGGAAATATTAGTAAATATCAGTAAACTGAAATGTTCCGTACCTTTAGTAAAAATGCCCGCTACCTTTAAACCAGTGGTTCTCAACCTTCCTAATGCCATGACCCTTTAACATGGTTCCTCATGTTGTGGTGACCCCCAACCATAAAATTATTTTCGTTGCTACTTCACAACTGTAATTTTGCTACTGTTATGAATCGTAATGTAAATATCTGATATGCAGGATGTATTTTCATTATTACAAATTGAACATAATTAAAGCATAGTGATTAATCACAAAAACAATATGTAATTATATATGTGTTTTCCGATGCTCTTAGGTGACCCCTGTGAAAGGGTCGTTTGACCCCCAAAGGGTTCGCGACCCACAGGTTGAGAACCGCTGCTTTAAATTATAGCAATAGAATATTTCTCATCTATAGCTTATACATAATAAATTATATGCTTATATAACAACAAAGCTCACCCAAATGTTGCTAAAGCTATAAACAGGAATAAATTTTTTTTTTTTTTGCATTTTGCAAAAACAATTTTTACAACACACCACTCACACACACTCAACCAAACAGTTTACATGTGTATGTTTAAGTGATCAACTAACTAATTTTTCTGGCAAGTTGCTGCCGACACTGGAAATGTGGCGAACAAGCTTATCCTCTGCTCTGTGATCATTTCAATGTTCCCGATATAGAAATCTAGCACAGCAGACAGAGCCCCACCAAAACCACCAGACAACTCTTATAAATCCACTTCCCATTTTCACCTTGAGCAGACAAGCAAAAGCAGGAAGTGTTCATACACTGGACACACCAAGCTTGGGAGAGCAAACCGCTGCAGGCGTGGGGCTAACGCATCTTTAAACGGGCCCATAGGCTAAGGCATGGCTTTCTCTCTGAACAACCCTTCCTGGTTACTTCTATCACTTCCCTATTGTAAACTGCCTATCCACACCCCACACAAATGTCTCATTCTATGAACAGTAGCCTTGTCTACCCCTTCTTCCCCACCCCCAAATGAACATGGGAGGCCTGGGAAAGCAAGAAGGCTTAGAAAAGAGACAAATTCCATAGCAGCAGCTGAGTCAAGTCCCTCACAGATGATGGAACAAGATCATTAGGAAGTTTAGAGGTTGTAAAAAAGAAAATGTTAGATTTTTTCCCCCCAAAAACTACAGAGAACCATTTATGGAGCCACATTTAATTCCAACACCTTTCTAGGAAAAAAAAAAAGTTAAGTTCAAAGAAAATTACCAACATAATTTTCTTTAACATTCTACCCAAGTAACTCATTCTTATTGACGAGTATTAGGTAGGCACAACTGCAAGTTCTGTGGATTCTGTAGGCCATGTAAGCATTCTAGCTCTAAAGAAAGAAAAAAATGCCCAGGAAAGAGGGAGCACACAATAAAAACCAAGTCCCAAGAGCTATAAATGTACCGTGAAGTGTAAATAGGCACCATGTTTCGTGTATTGTATGTGTGAAGGTGAGGATTCTGTAGAAAGAGTAGGTTACCTGGGGCACTCGAGGAAAGCTCTAAATCTCTGAACAAGAGAGGAAAAGTTCTTCACTGGAAAACAAACAAATCTACTTCTGATCTATAAACATGTATTGAGAACGTGTTATATATGAGGCATGGTGCAAGAGTGGGAAGAAAAACAAGGAGGACTTAGATCCAGAGACAAATGGCAGAGGGGAAGGGGGGTGGTGGTTAGAGATCAACCAAAGGACTTGTCTGCATGCATATTAGCATAACCAATGGACACAGACACTGGGGCGGTGGGGGCTTGTCCTTGGGGGTAGGAGAGGGGGGGTGTCAATCTGAGAAAAAGAAGACATATGTAAAACTTCAGACAATTAAAAAAAATAAATTAAAAAAAAGACAGAAAAACAAGGAGGATGATCTCTTTTTTTTTTTTTTAAATATATTTTATTGATTTTTTTACAGAGAGGAAGGGAGAGAGATAGAGAGCTAGAAACATCGATGAGAGAGAAACATCGATCAGCTGCCTCCCGCACATCTCCCACTGGGGATGTGCCCGCAACCCAAGTACATGCCCTTGACCGGAATCGAACCTGGGACCCTTCAGTCCGCAGGCCGACGCTCTATCCACTGAGCCAAACCGGTTTCAGCGAGGATGATCTCTTAAAAGAGCTCAGAGGCAAGCGTATATGTAAGTAACACAAGATTATCCTGGCAAAAGAGCAGTGCTTCAGTGCTCTGCAGAGTGCAGAGGGAAGTGAGAGCACATTCTGATAGGGGAATCCAGGAAAGCTGTGTGAGGGGGGGGACTCTTTGAAAGGTCTAAAGACTGAGGATCTGGACCAGAAACGAGAGGGAAGGAAGAGGAAGCAGCCAGGTGGAGGCTGAGGAGGAGGACAGCAGGGGACCCGGGAGCTGGTGTGGGGCCCTGGTGGTGTGAGTACTGGAAAGTGGAGGCTGTCAACCCCGGGAAGAGAAGCGAAGTAATCTGGGATGGAATTTGGAAGCAGATGGCAAGAAGCATTTTACACCCTGGATAGTAAGCGGGTCATACTCGAATGTTAAAGAGGGCCATGGCCAAACAGCAGAAAGAAGGAATCGACTTTGGAAAGACAGATACAAAAGAGGTAAAAGAGGCATTAGTACCAGCACCCTGGCATCAGAAGTCCCTTTTCGAATTCCCTATCACTTAATACTCTCTAACCTGAATTCCCTCTCTCTCACATATTCAAATATAGCATTCTGATTTAAAATTGAAGCTGTCTCATTAATTACATTTATCCTTTTGATCTTAATTAGAAGTCCCATTTTAAAAATATCTTTCTCTCTCATCGCTTATTCTTTAATTTACTTGCTTATCCCTTTTCTAGTGACAAAACCTGATAAAATAGTTCCCAAATGCTGCTCTGATAAGAATGAATGGATATGTAAAAAAAAAAAAAAAATCAAAGAAAGATATAACCTATTTCTAAGACAAGGATCCTGGTTCGGGCAACTGGGTGTAGTGAGGTCACTAACCAAGCCAGAAAATACAGGTGTAAAAGGCAGGAGGGAGCGTGAGTTCAGCACAGGGAACGGGAACGGGAAAGGAGACTGCTCAGTTTCAAACAGGTGGACTTGAGGTAGCGGACAGTCGCCTGGTAATACCTGCGGCAGGTCAAAGGAAACAACATGTTTACAGAAGAGGAGAAGCAAATGAAGCGATGGAGGATGCCCCCTCCTGTGGCAGAGAAGAATAGACCCAGATGACCCGGGAAGGGAGCTGAGAATGTGGGAATCACCCATCGGGAGTAACATTAAGGAAACGCAGGGAAGAAACTTCAAGGACGTGGCCACACGATCAAGGACAGAATGAAAAAGGCTACTGGATTTACCTACTGGCTGCCACAACCCTAGTGAAAACTGTTTTGATAGTATCCTGGGGTCAAATGTCAGCTTACAAAAGGCCTAGGCGGGCCTGAGTCCTAAAGAAGGACCCGATAATAAACACTTAGCGCTTACTTTCGTCAGGCACAGTGCTAAAACCTTTATATGAATGACAGCATTTACCCCTGCAACAACCTTATGCGATAACTTTATTTAAAATGTCCAATAAAGCCCTAACCAGTTTGGCTCAGTGGAATGAGCTTTGGCCTGAGGACTGAGGGGTCCCAGGTTCGATTCCGGTCAAGGGCATGTACCTTGGTTGCGGGCACATCGCCAGTGGGAGGTGTGCAGGAGGCAGCTGATCGATGTTTCTCTCTCATCGATGTTTCTAACTCTCTATCCCTCTCCCTTCCTCTCTGTAAAAAAAAATCAACAAAATATATTAATAAAATAAAATGTCCAATAAAGCCCAAGAGCTTTGTTACATGTCTTCCCCAGGGTCCCACAGCTGCGAAGTGGCGGAGATGTGCAAGGCTTCCACACTGCGGGGCCCAGTCTCTGTGCTCACCCCCACCTCGAATATTGTCTCAAATGGCAATGAAAATAGCTAGCATTTATGGAAGGTTTCAGATATAGGTCTTCACTTAATAGTCACAACATCCCTGTGCAACAGATCCTGTTACTATTCTGCCTATTTTACACATTTGGAGACTGAGGCTTAGAGGCTCACTGTCACATAGATAGTCAGTGTTGGAATTGGATCCAGACTTTGGATTCCAAAACCCATGATCTCAATGTGACCTAAAGGGCAATAAGCTCATGAAGGAGGCAAAATTACTGAGAAAGAAGGGGGAGAATAATCGTGAAGGGAAGAACTGGTAAGCAAGAATAAGGAACCCAAGGCACAGGGGGTGAATCCAGTTTTTTGTTTAGTTTTATTGCCGTGAAATTTACATTCCTAGAACCCACATATGATAAGTGCACAAGTCAATGTTTTTTAATAAATATACAGGTTGTGCAGCCATTACCACATCCAGTTTTAGACCATTTCCAACACCTTGAAAAATTCAGTCAGTCATGCCCATTTACAGTCAATTCCAACTCCCACCCCAGCCCCCAAGCAAGAGGATCTCGAAGATGAGAAATAAACCACAAGTTAGAAACAGCCGCGGCCACCACTGTCCCCATTGCCTTCTGTGGGACAAACCGGTGACAAACCTCAGTACAGCACAGTAGCAATCAGTCACGAAGCACTGTCTCATTGGTAAAGGGTCCCCACTTATATTTTACTGCTTTCCCACTCAGAGACCTTTAGAAGGCATTAAAAAAAAATAAAGGAAAAAATTAGAAGCACTTTGATTTTTAAAAACATTCAATTTAATAACTAACAAAATTAGGATTTTTTTTTCAAATATAGAGCAAGAAAGTAAGCCCTGGGAAATATACAATGAAGTGGAAATAGTAACAGGAAGACATCTGGGGCATATTATTTGCAAAAACCTTGGGCAAAGGAATAAAAAAATTCTGCATAATAATTTGTTACTGTCTGACAGGAAAAAACTTTTAATTTTACAACAGATTTTCATAGGATAAACTTAAATATCCCAGTGACTTTTAGTGCAGTGATAAACCCTTAGTATCTACTTAGCATGTGACAAGATAATGAATAGTCCTAATTATACATTATTTTGCCATTCAAACTGTCAATGCTTAGACTATAAGATTATCTCTTGTGCTTTACTAGAAAAACAAAGGCACACACACAATTTTGCTTCTAAATAAAGATATTATGAGGAAAATATTTTTGTAAGCACTGTACTGTGCAATAAAAAGAAGAAATGAGGGCGAGGCAGGACTGTTTCCTGCTTTCAATTAAGAGACAGAACAGTAAGAATTTCTTAGTGCCTCTTCCCCAAAACCAGAATAGTCAATTTCTTTCCATTCTACCTAAGAAAATAATTTAAAAATATATATATATATCTATTGATTTCAGAGAGAGGAAGGGAGGGGGAGAGAAATATCAATGATGAGAGAGAGAGAGAGAGAGAGAGAGAGAAAGAGAGAGAGACATTGATCAGCTGCCTCCTGAATGCCCCGTACTGGGGGTCAAGCCCGCAACCCATGCATATGCCCTGACTGGGAATTGAATCGTGACCTCCTGGTTCACAGTCGATGCTCAATCACTGAGCCACACTGGCCGGGCCTGCCTAAGGATATTCTTAATGGGTTACTTAAAATTTCATATTAAGTATTACAGAAATCTATAACTTAAAAACACACACACACTGTGTACCCTTTGTTGTTTCATTCATTCATTCATTCCACAAATACTTACTGAGCATCACCTCTGTGCCAGACACTTTTCTACTTACTAGGGACACAGTGGTAGAAATGTCTATATGCCCACGGAGCTTACATCCTCATGGGGGAAAAGAAAAGCAATTAACAAAGACTATATAAGTTAGAGGGCAAAGGTTATGCCAAGAACGAAGATAGGCTAAGTGCCTGAGAGAATGGATGGTCAAGAAAATTGCTGAGGAGACAACATTTAAGCACTGGCTCAAACAATGACAGAACAGGGGGAAAAGAAATCCAGATAGAGTGGGTAGTAAGTGTAAAGGCTCTAAGACTGGCATCCCTAAAGAGAAGAAGGGGTGTGACTAGAGCATGGTGGGGTGAGGAGGAAACAGTTAAGCGATGAGGTTTGAGAAGTAGCAGTTCAACTAGTGCTGGATTTTTTATAAGCCAGAGAAGGGACTTTGGATTTTATTCTAAGTGATATGGAAAGCCATTGGAAGCCTGTGATCTGATCTGATTTACATTTCTACATTTTAAGAAGATGCCTCTGTCTGAAGTGGGGAGAATGGAGGTGTACAGGGTCAAGAAACGGGGGAACAGTGAGAGGCCACTGCAATTGTGTGGCTGAGATAATGGTGGCAAAAATGGGAGGAATGGCAGAGATAGAGAAGTAGGTAGATTTGGGCTATATTTGGAAGGAGGAGGAGACGTCAACAGGGCCTACTGATAGACTGGAAGTTGGGGTTGGAGGGTGAGTAAAGGAAAGACAAAAATTAAGGATGGCTACCAAGTTTCCTGTCTGTGTCTAGTAGACACTATGTGGAGAGATCAGTGAGGAGAGAAGTGGAAAAGGGTCTATGCTGGGGATATAGATTTATGGGTGACTGACATATGCTGTGCAAAGAACCTTGGTAGTAAATGAGGTGACCTAAAAGAGAATACATGATGCAGGCTTCATTAATCAGCAATGCCCACTATGTGCCAGGCCCTATGCTATGTGCTTAGCGTGAAGGACAGATCCGTGCCCTCAAGGAGCTTACACTCTATCAGAGAAAACAAATATAAACATAATAAATAAGTAAACTGGATAGCATGATAAAAGGGCATGTGCCAGGGAAAAAAGGAAAAAAGTAGAGGAGTTGGGGGTGTGCGTAGGGTGATGGAGCTAAATGAGTGTCATGGTTAAGCCTCATTCAAAAGATGAGATGTGTGTAAAGAGCCCGGCAGAGGGAAAGGTCAGTGCAAAGGGCTGAGGTAGGAATAAATGAGATCTTCTGAAGTAGGTAGGACGAGCCCATCTGAAGAATAGCAAGACCAATATGGCTGAAGCAGAAGAAAAAAGGGCAGCAAAGGAGTGGCCAGAAAAGCAGCATGAAACCCACAAGTAGATGAAGACAAGGGAAAAGGTGGAGTAAGATGAGAACAGAGAGGTCTCTCCTAACACTGGACGTGCAGTGTGCAGCCAGAAGAGAAGACAGCCCTCCCTACAGAAGGGCAAGGAAGGAGGTCCAGCTGGCAGCACAACTTGGCTCTCAGGACTGAACTAAATTCTTGCTCCATCGCAACCAACAGGCAAGGGTTTGAACACTTTAATGGTGCCAACGTCATCAATCAACTCTGGAATCCAAAAAAGTCCATTTTGCTTATTTTCTCACTCAATGATAAACCCACCCAAAAATCACAACTCTAAGCTATTTCTCAAAAAAGATTAAAAAAGAAAGAAAAGAAAAAGAACGCAGAGGGGAAAAAAAAGCTAAAAACTCATAAACCAGAGTTTCAGAAGCAAAACAGTACCAACTACCATTTGCTGAGAGTCATTCCAGGTAGAGTGGATAGATGACTGCTCTTTCATTTGTACGAGGATGCTGTCAGGTAGGTTTTACTGAGGAAAGGTGACCAGGATTTCACTACTACGAAAGGAAGGGAATGGATTAGGAGTCTGTGTTTTCTACTCTGCCACAGATAAAATATAATCCTATATAACAGTGGTTCTCAACCTTCCTAATGCCGCGACCCTTTAATACAGTTCCTCGTGTTGTGGTGACCCCCAATTTTCATTGTTACAAATTGAACATAATTAAAGCATAGTGATTAATCACAAAAACAATATGTAATTCTATATGTGTTTTCCAATGGTCTTAGGCGACCCCTGTGAAAGGGTCGTTCGACCCCCAAAGGGGTCGCGACCCACAGGTTGAAAACCGCTGCTATATAACAAAACCCTAATATGCAAATAAAACAAAAGGCAGAATGACCGGTCGCTATGACACGCACTGACCACCAAGGGGCAGATGCTCAACACAGGAGCTGCCCCCTGGTGGTCAGTGCACTCCCACAGGGGGAGCGCCGCTCAGCCAGAAGTAGGGCTCATGGCTGGTGAGTGCAGTGGCAGTGGCAGGAGCCTCTCCTGCCTTCACTGCAGGTAAGGAATGAGGGGTGAGGGACCACCCCCTCCGAGTACACGAATTTCGTGCATTGGGCCTCTAGTATATTGATAACTGAGCGAAGGAGACAGATTCTTCAAGGAGTTTAAGAAAGGTACACAAGACCTCATGATACAGAAACAAAACCCTACTCAAAAAGTTAGACTCAATAGAATACCATTCAAGGTCATGGAAAGAATGTAACTATTGCTTTTAAAAATTATCTATATTGATAGATATACTTCGGTCATTTCCATTAGTGTAGGCAAGGCAAACCTCAGATGCTCATTAGGCAAAGTTATATAAACAGCAAGGAGGAAAGAAAACAAGATGCCAAAAATCAAGGGAATAATCAATAGGAATGGCTGCACAAATTAAAGTATACCTGTTCTATGAATCATGAAACACCGCTGTTAAAAATAATAAGGCAGAACTGTGTGTCATGGAAGAGATTTCCAGTATATGTATATTATCTTGAGTAAAAGAGTAGGTAAGAAAACAGTCAATATTAACAGTATGGATGAAAGCTACTTTTATTTTTTTTAACTTTATACTTTTGTTTGGTGCTAAGCATGTATTAGTTGTACAACTAACAATAAAAAAAGGAAATGGGAAAGGAAGAGGGGTGAGAAGAAGGTTAAAGGAAATGGAAAGGAAGACAGGAGCCAGGAACAAGGCGACAGGTTCATGGGCGAGCAGTGTGATGTGGGGAGAGACAGCCTGAGATGTCCCCAGATCCAAGTCCTAGCCCAGCTACTGCCTTTGGGCAAGTTAACCGCTCTAAGGCTCAGTTTACTCATGTATTGAGTGAGGATCACACTAGGTATTTCTTATCCATTGGAGTTACTGTGAACACGAAATGAGTTACTTTTGAAACATGCCTAGCACAGTGCCTGGAACAGTGTTAACTACCCAGTAAATGGTAGCTGGTGTTATTTTCTTGAATCGAAATGCTAAAATAATGTCATCACTTCCTCTTTATATCACATTCTTAAAGCATGTTTTATTTGATATGAACTCTTTTTACTAGTTTACAAAGTAGATTTTAATAACGATCACCAAACCAATCTAGTAGGAGAATATAAGCTGATGGCACTATTAGAAATATAGTTCATCCTTGTCCTTACTCATTCGACACTGAGCACTAAACTCTCTGCAGCATATCAAAGGACTGGTAGATGACCTGTATCTCTTCAAGTCATTCTGCACTAGATGGGTAAATAAAGGTTATTAACTTAGGGGCATACCCTCAAGACTACATTTTCAAGTAAAAAAAAAAAATCAAAACTCTAACCATAAACCAGAACAGATTTCAAAGTAGTAAATAATAAAATTCCTACTTTCCAATTTAGAGTAAGAAACTGATTAAAATTTTATATTGCTTTTCCACAATAACCCAATTCCGTCAACATAATGTTCACATTTGCTATTCAAATGTTGGCTTCACGTGTTCCCACTGGGCCCTATTCAAAGCTCATGAATTATCTTAATAAACAAAGTCTTGCCTAATGAAGCATTATTATTGTGAATCTTATTCCTCTTCTAATTATTAAGACTCCTGGAAAAAAAACACACCCTATTAACACTGCACCTTCTTTTATGTTTAAAAGTTCACTTACATGCTACTGTGCTTGGATTTATGCAACTCATCAACACTCCAAAAACTTACCTTTTATTCAAAAGTCTAAAATCTAGAATAGGGTTCAACAAACTTATTCTACAAAGGACAGTAAATATTTTGGCTTTGTGGACTGTCTTGGTCACAACTATTGCCTCTGTCTTTTTGTAATGAGAGAGTAGTCATAGACAATACATAAGCCAATGAGCTTTGCTATGTTCCAATCAAACTTACAAAAATAGGCAGCAGGTTGAATTAGTTCTGCAGGTCACTGTTGCCAATTCCTAATCCATTATCTTTCGATCCTTTAAAAATTTGCTAACACATGTCTCTGACCACTTAGCTATTAAATTTATTTAGGGTCTTCCCAACATTTAAGTAATTTTTCCTAATTCTGTACTTAACCAAACAGAACTTGCTTAGTCATTTAGCATTTCCTCATGAATCCCATTTTCTAAAATTTATTTGTATGCATCTGAATACTCCCCAAATTTCCTGTGGAAAGTAGGAATGTCAGAATGCTGCAATTAAGTGCTTTATAAGATTGAAAAATACATCAAGTATTTAGATTTTTTTCTTTATGAAAAAGTCAAGGCAATTATGAATAAAGATACATATCCTTTTAAGGTAGGGTAGCCAGCCTGTGCGCTAGCCCCCAAGGATCCTCACCTTCTGGCATGCACACCCTGGTAGCATCCCCTCCATTGCAGCTTGTCTTGGTCTCTTGGATGGCTCACTCTGGACACAGCCAGCTGCCCTGTCAGGAGGGCCACATAATCCCGTGGAGAGGCCCACGTGGAGAGAAACTGGCTAGCCAGCCCCATCCTGCCAGCCATGTGATCCGCCAGCTTTCAAGCTTTCAGACACTGAGGCCCCAGCCACTGCCCAACTACAGCCTCTTAGACACCCTCAGCCAGAAATGTCCAACCACGCAGCTCGAGAAGTCCTGCCCCACAGGAACTGGGAATGCTAAGGAATTATACCAAATTCCGGGGTGATCTGAGGCCACCGTGCATACCCCTCATCCAACAAGGTTATGATTTAGCTCATGCTGTATCAATAAATATTTTGGTTAGTGGCAGCTGCCGTTGATAAACAAGCACCTCCTGACCTGCAGTAGGATGGGTTTAGGGGACTAGGCTGACATCAGCAACAGCTAATCCAGCTGCACGGCAGTGAGGGCTGCTATGCTGTTTGTTCACCTGCACTCAACATGAACTTGATATGTGCTCTAAGGCAAGGTCTGTGCCAGGCTAGCAAGACAGCCTGCTTCCTACACACGGGCGCGTTATCCACAATAACAGTAACATGCAGAAAAGCAATCCTTACTTCGCTTCCATTCTTGCCCCTGTAGCTCTCACTGCTGCACAGGGCAGTATTTTTAAACCCAGTCCCTGGGATGCTTTCTACCAGCACTTTTAAATAAACAGAAGAGAAGGTACATATAATATAGTAAAGGGAAAGTACTTTTCATTTTATTTTTATAGAAAGAAATGTATTTGTATGTGAACCAGGGCTCATACAATAATACGTATTTCTTATCATGGATCATGGTCAAAAAGTTTAAAACCAGTGACATTAAATACCAAATACATTAATGTTATAGAAAACTAAGGAGTTGCCACCATCTCCCAATTCTTACCCACCTCATTCTCCGTTTCCGGCTTCTCTCTGCCTGCCTGTAAAGTATCTGGGCTTCACTGCTCATTTTGTTTCCACATTGATATTTTTAAACCTCCGGGGAAACTGGCTCTGGCCCAGTTGCTTTCTTCCTCATCTCAGTCCTGTCCATCTTAAGGGTTGAGAATAGAGAAGTCCCGTCTCCGTGGGGACAACCCTCTTAAATCACCATGTTTAGTGGTAGTCTCCCAAGAGTAGGGCAAGCAAGAAGAGGAAGATCATACAGGGAACCTGAAATGACCAAATTTCTGACTAACTGAATCATCTTCATTTCTCCAACATGCTAAAAATAATTAGACATTACGCTGGCAGCTGATGGTTTTACATCATAAAGTTGATTTTTTAAAAATTTTATTTTATATTCTTATTGATTTCAGAGAGGATGGAGAGGGAAAAGAGAGATAGAAACATAAATGATGAGAGAGAATCATTGATCCGCTGCCTCTTGCATACCCCCTACTGGGGATCGAACCCGCAACCTGGGCATGTGGCCTTGACTGGAATCGAACCTGGGACCCTTCAATCCACAGGCTGATGCTCTATCCACTGAGCCAAACCAGGGCTCATAAGGTTGATTTTTGACTCCATAATGTCCTAGCAACAATGATATCTTCTACCTAGACTTTCAGATTGCTATTACTTACAGGCAATAATAATGCTCCCTGCTTTTATGACAAGGTGTATAGATGTAGGAAGGATCTGGAGTGCAGGAAGTAATTCCCAGCTCTTTCTTCTGTAGTGTCTGGCACAGACTTCACATTCAGTCAATAAATGAATGAATACTAAGAAAAAAGTATTTTGGGTGGGAATTAAAAAAGAGAAATATTCATCAAATCAACTATAATCCATTTACTTACTTGTAATGCTTCAAGGGAAAGGCATTTTTCATAAGGAAGCTTTCCTAGCTTGAAGCCAGAATTCTGACCACTGAAAATATAGTGAAACATTTCCTAAAACTGTGTCATGACAGGAGGGAGGGTTTCAAGATTACTCTGAAATGAGAGAATGAAGAGAAAAGGTCAGGGTGATGGTTCTAGTGTGTCCTGATGGTTTTCTATCAAAAGGGCACAGTCAAGCTCATGAAAGGCCGCGGAAAAAATGAGACGAGGAACAAGAGTCAGCTGACCAATAAATTCTAAAAAACACGCTGCAAGGCGGAAATGGGGGATCAACATGTTGTGACCAGATCTCAACACTTAATAAGAAATTGGACTGATGCCTTTGGAATAGCACAGAGAGGCAAGTAACCAAATTCCCTCAGAATAAGATCAAGGGGGTGCGGGGGAGGGAGGGGACACTAAATCACAAAAAGCTCCAATGAAAGGAAAACTTTGGCTCTTCCCAAAAGCCCTTTTTCTAAGCAACAATCCGGATTTTTATTAATTATGTAAAAAGTAGTTATTTTTCATGTCAATACAATTTTAGCATAGTTATGTCATCCTAGTCCTATCACTGGTCCAAACAAGAATTAAAAATATGTACTACAGTCTGTTTATTGGCCTAAATCGTACAAATATGTGGACGCTGCCTAATTTATCTCTCTAACCCACTTCTAAGTTCCAGGCTAGTATACTCAACTGCCCACCTGAAATCTTCAGTTGGCTTCCCACAACGACCTCAACTTCCCCCAAACCAATCTCTTGATCTCCATCCTTTAACCCACAACTCCTCCCCGAGGCCCCACCTCACCCCACTTCCCGAAAGAACAAACCATTTGTCTCATTTCAAATATGGAACTTCCATCCAGCAACATGTATCATAGAGCTGGAAATTATTCCTCCCATGTAACCCAATAAATCCTGTCCACTCTGCCCCCCAAATCTCTCTCCAACTAGTCTACTTTCCTCCATCTCTGCTGACATGCCCTCTATTCACCCACCACCTTTTCTCACTGGGAGAAATGCAAGAGCTTCCTAACTATCCTCCTTTTTTCTACTCTAAATTTAATTCTTCACCCGGCAGCCAGAGGAATATGGAAAATGCAATTCCTCTATTTAAAACCTTCAACAGTTTCCATGGCACCTGAAATAAAGTGCCAAGACCTTAATTGGGCTTCAAGGCCATGCACCCTGTGGCCCCTGCCCTGTCTCCAGCTACAGTCAGCCGGGGAGACTCCCCCCTCACTCATTCCAGGCACCCGGGCTGCTTTCACACCTTGTGACCTCTGCAGCCTAGAAGGTTCTTCCCTTGCAAACTAACTCCCCTTACACATCGTTCTAGTCTCCACTTATTTAACTGCGTAGTTATCGCTCTAATGTCCATGTCTCCTCTACACTGGCAGCTGCAAAAATTCAGGGACAGTCCCTGTTTTGTTCATCACTGTGAACCCAAAAGCCATCAGAGAGGCCCTGGTATAAAATAGAAGCCCAATACATACTCGCTCCGAGAAAGCACTTTCTTTTAAATTTATCTCACTTAAATTTTCACTAAGTATATACAATGCCTTTACACATAACTTATACATGTAAATCATCACTATTTCTAAAGTAAATGATTCTCTAACCGCGATGCAGCACACCTGAAATAATACTGAATGTAAACTGTAATTGAAAAGTAAAAATTTTTAAAATAAAAAAATCACAAGATAAAATAAAAAATGATTACATTAAACTCATAAAAAAAGAATGCACTCTGAACAAAATATGTCCCAAAGGAAATAACCTCAACGTACTGTATAATGTATTACAAATCTATCTTTTTGCTGTTGGGGATTACAAACTCATTAATATATTAATTTCGTAAGTCAAATTTGCAAAATAAGACTTTAGATAAACAGGCTGTTATAGTTATTCCATGGGAACGTTTACTCTAGGTTGGCCATTACCAGAAGCATCAATAAAAATTCAGAGCCAGGAAAATCATTTCTAATACAATTTGTTTCTAAAATGGTATTGAAACCATCATATGAAAAACAGATCGATATAATTTTAATCTTTTTAATTGCTTATATCCTCTAATATTTTTTCTTTCTCATACATTCAAAATACTGGAAGCATCACTGTTGTATTTTCAAAGTGAACATACCAACCTGAAAACAGACTTTATGGAAAATAGAGGAGGAAAATACTTGCGGGGGAAGAGGGATAGGTAGGAGACAGGACTGACAACTTTAACTCTCCTTTGTAAATTTACTTCAAAGTCCGGTCTAGACATTTTACTCTCAGCTCTGCTCATATATGTTCTTAAAAACCCAGCAATGTTTAACCCTGAACATACATGAGGCACACTCCCCTGACCACCAAAACAACTGTATTTTTTCCATTTTTCATCATGACCTTGATGAGACCAGCAGCATTCTGAGAGGATGCAGACCGAAAATGGTGCTCACTGCCCCAGGAAAAATATGTAAGTAATTTGACCAAGAATCTCTGAAAAACAAGCAGCAGATGCATCTCTGTGAAGCTTGGTCAGCCATCACCTACTAAGCATTCTCTCTGCAGAAATACTTCTCACCACTGAGTGGCACAGAAACGTAGGCTGTAATAGATCACATTAAAAAAATTAATATGTTCCATTCTCACTTTCATAAAAGAATGTTCTCATAAAACTCATTTCTATTACCGTTCTTTTCCTACTTCCCTAAGTGCTGCATTTAAAAATGTCAGCTTGGGAACACTGAGAACTTATTGACATTCTCCCAGGGGAATGAAGAATGGAAATTAACGTGAAGAAGAGCTGGTCTAATGCTTCAATCCCCTATTTCACTCTAAAATACTTACTTCCATTGGAAGATTTACTTGTGCCTTCATATGGGCCCACGTTCATTGACAGGTGCTTACAAACAAAGGGTTACAATGTGTGGAAGGCGGCATACAAAGTGGCCCCCTATGATTCTTGGTATTCAGAAGCCGGTTATGTCAGCCCCTTGCACACTAACTAGATCCAATTTTTAGATCCAACAGGATACTGTACAAATGACAAAAGCTTGACTTCTAGGCGGTCATTGAAAACATTGTGGCATCCGTCTTGTTCTCTCTTGAGCCACTCATATGGAGTGAGGCCACGTACCATGACCTCAAGAAAACTGTGGCCTCCCGCCAACCAGAATCAACATGGAAGCAGATCTTCATGTCCTCAGGTGACTGCAGCCCTGACAATATCTTGACTACAATCTCCTAAGAGCCAGAGCCAGAACCACCCAGCTGAATCACTATCACAATTCCTGACTCACAGAAACTCTGAGAACATTCAGTGTTTAATATCTAGGCATACCAGAAGCAAGCTTTTGAAATTCCATTTGTAAGGCCTTGCATCTGTTAACTATTGCTACGGAAGGCCAGAATGCTACTACACCAGACAAGGCACCCTTCAAGCACTAACAAAGGCTGTCATACAGAAGATGCTCATTACATGCTTGATGAATCAGTGAACCAATCAATGCAGCAGAAATAACAAAAAGAGATGATGCCAAGGCTGGTAAGAGTCTTAGCACACATCTTTAGAATTGTTTTTTTGCAATGTCTCTTTCAACCACCAGAGGGCAAGCAAGGCATATTGTTCTTTGACCTTCTAGCACCGAAAGCCTAAAACATGTACATAGTAGGAAGAAAATAAAAATTCTGTACAAATGGAAGCAAGGAGAAAGGAAGAATGTTCGTTAAAAAAAGCTTCTTGGGGTGTTAGTTCAGTTAGAATACAAGACTTCAAGGGATGGATACTAATACACAAACGGTATTCTAGAGAATAAAGCAGAAAAGCACAGAGGCTTAATTAGCACATTTCAAGCAACATAGGACAGAGCATAGGGAGTGTGGACTGGGACTCGACTTTTTTTTTACTCTCAATCCTTTTTTTTTTTACCTACTAATTAGAAGTGAATTGACATTATTCTTTTATCAACAGGTGGTTATAATTCAACATTTTTGCTTTATGTTAACCCAAAGGAAGCATTACTGTGTCCCTGTTGGAGTTACATCTATTGCAGGTGTAGTGCTCAGAAAGAAAGCATCACCCTCTGTGACCAGTTTCACTAACTCAAACCTATTAATTGACTGCAGGTCACATGCCCTCTGAAATCCTATTAGCATAGCAGCACTTTCCGACTGCCCTACTAATTTTAATGTTACCTTCTGGCAAACAGTCCCTATTAAATTATATTCTAAAATATCCAGGATTATCTATTAAATTGGAAGCTTACTCCAAATGACAAATTTAGCAAAAGCATTTTCCTTTATCTTCAAATTACTTAACTTAGGCTCGAGTCAGGGACAACTTCACATTTTATGAGGGCCCTTGGCAAATTATATTGCTTTCATAGTATATGGTCTGATTCCTAGACCTAAGATTTGTGGTTAGCAAGAATATTTATAAGTCTATAGCGACAGATAATAAATAAAATGGATTTCAAAAAGGATATACTTGCTGAAAGAAACTGGAGATAAAGGGTTAACTCTTGATTAATCTAAAAGGCATTAAGAAAAATATCTCATTTCCTTAACTACAATAAATAAAAAGATGTTATGTGTACGTCTGTACCAAAGATCAAATTGTTCAAGGATGGCTATTAATTAATGATAACAATATTGGATCTAGATTTGTGGGGCAAATCCTGTTGATAATAATGCTGAAGAAATAAAGCAGAGGCATTTAATTCAGTCCAGTGGGCCCCTACATATCTGTAAACCCCTGAATCATTTGCATACCTTTAAATATATAAGTGCATAGGGCATTATTCAGGGGAATGAGACTCTTACAGCTTCAAATGATTAAAATCCAATTTAAAATAGCATAAGCAAAAGATGAGAATTTACTGGCTCAAATAACTGAAAAGTCCAGGAGTAAATTCAGGAATGGGTAGATTCAGAAACTCAATTCATATGGTTAAAATGTGTATCTGTCAGTCTCAGCCCCTTCCTCAACTCCCTCCCTCCCTTCTTTCTCCTCCTTTTCTGTCTCAGAGATAAACAGCTCTAGTACTTACACCTTTCCAGCTCCCCATTCAACAAAGAGAGAGTCCCTTCCTGCAGGGCCTAAGGAGAGTCCCAGCATCAGGTCTCATGGCCCAGCTGACATCATGTACGCTCTCCTGAACAATTACTGGGGTCAGGTCTACAACAAGCACCCCTGAGACCGGCTGAGAGTGAGGAAGGAGTTACTTTACAAGGACAATACAGGTCAGACTTTTGAGAGGAAGGAAGAGGATGATGGGCAGGGAACAAAATAAATGGATGGCATCTGGGCATGTCCATCATTTCAGGGGTCCCTGAATGCCCTCTCCAAAGTGAAGTGTAAACAGGTTTAGAGAATAGGTACAATTCTAAAATGCTACCTGAAACCTAACATTGCTCTGCGAGTTCATATTCAAGTGAGTGATGTATCCTAATCAAATCCAGTGCCTGACTCAACTCATAAGCACTGCATCTCCACATAATCATCTCTTCTTGAAACACAGTTTTCTGACTTTGAAAGCTTCCAGGAAATGCATTAGTCAGGATCTACCTCTCTAACTTTTTTAGGCATTCCCTACTCTCCTCCCCTCTTTTTCTATCTTACTTAGCATTTGTAACCAAATGATTCTTGAATATTCAGGCACCCCCCTCCCCAAATCCTTAAAAAATTCCACCCTGCTCCATTTGTAAAAGCCAAAAATATATACCCCCCAAACCTAGGAGCCACACCCAAAATATCAAAAATAAACATCTTTTCTTTAACAACTGCAGTCTTCCTCACTCCCAGTCATCTATCTGAGAAACCATGGATCACTTGTGCTTCTGGACTCATTCAGCTCAGAGATGACTTCTTCCGTCTCCCCAGGCCGGGTGTGTGCTCTCCCAGCACCCTGCCAGTGTCAAAGTACTTATCCCAATTCAGTGTAATGACTGGTTTACTTCCTGAGCCCTCACACTGGACTCGAAACGCAACGGCAAGGGCACAGCTGTGTCTTACATCTGTATCCAATATGCCAAGCAGAGTGGCTGACACACAGAAGGCTCCCAATGAACGCTTAATGAAAGAGAGACAAACATTTAATTCTTATTAAAGATCTGTAATTTTCCTAGTTTAAAATATTTACTATTTGCTAAACAGGACTGTCAGCAAAAAGACAAACAAACAAAAAAACATCTGTTTGGTCTACTATTCAGACAGACTTGAGTCTTGGTAAGGTCTAGACAACAAGACTGCCACCAAAATTCATACAATACAAACTCGGGAAACAGAAAGTAAAAAAAAAAAAATCACTACTTTCTTCTTCCCTTTTTCTTGGTAACCTGATGGGTTAAAAAAAGAAATGATGGCAGGTAATAGATACTAGGAAACTCTTTCCTCTTTAAGGGACTAATAACAACAGTCCCTCAATAGAACTAGATGTGCTTGCTGTTGGGGCCTTAACAAAGCTGCTATTCCTTGACATGCCAGCAGATGGCCCTTTAAGACAGACAGCGTGGATTGGGAACCTAACCCTTTTAACCTAAAGCCCTTGCTTGCTGAACACGTCAAGTAATGTCTCTGAGCCTAAATTTCCTCCTCTTTAAAATGGGAATAGTAATACCTGCCTCATGAGGTTGACAGGCACCTGAAGCATAGCTGGTGCGCATAAGAGGGGTAATGATGGTAGTGATTTCACTGCTCTCTGGCACTGATAAAGGACACGAAGGTTTGCTGGCTTTGCTCAGCTGACACCTCTTCCAGCGCCACCAGATAGCAGCTCTCTCTAACCTACTCCAGGAAAGTATTATTATTTGTACTCATCTTGTTATACAGCTGTTTAACATAATTCATTCCTTCTCACCACTCCTAAAATTGTGTTCGATTTTAAACAAACTTGCTCTCTGAACTCATCCCTGCTCATTTTCCACCCTTTTATTTTATTTTTTAAAGAGAGAGTGGAGGGGATGGAGGTGGTGGGGGTGGAGAAAAACACATCGATGTGAGAGAGACACATCTGTTGGTTGCCTCCTGCATGCGGGGACAACTGGGGCTAGGGATAGAGCCTGCAACCAAGGTATGTGCCCTTCAGTCCTCATGCCAATACTCTAAGCCCTGAGCCAAACCTGGCAGGGCTCAATCCAGTTTTTGGGTTTTGTTTTTTTTAAATCATGTAAAGAAAATCTAAAATTAAAGTCTTATTTAAGAAACCCCCCCGCCAAAAAACAATTTAGAATTAGATTCTAGTATGTTAAAGTTTATTAAGTAGACCCATTACAATAAACCTCAACATTATTCTCTTTGCTTTTCTCATTACATTGTTCACATCAACACCAAATACTCGCAGCCTGTATTGTTTTTAATATCATTACCTGTAACCTTAGAAACCTCATCCTACTCAATCTAGTCCTTGACAGCCATCATCACTAAAAATAAAGTTACACATGCTGCACTTCTGATATTTTACTTCAGGTGTTGGATTATCGTCCTTAGTGTGTGTGTGTGTGTGTGTGTGTGTGTGTTTTAAGACAAAATATGTCTAATATTTTATTTCCTCTCCATTGCTTCTGAATGATTTTGATAGCACCACAAGGGACAGTGATTGAGTGTAAGGTATTAGAAATCTAATGAGGAGGGGAGAAGAATGTAGTCAATGCCCCCTTCATCATGCCACAAACTGAGAAAACTTACATTAGGTTAAAAGTAAATTTCAACTTCTATTATTAATTATAAGCAAAACAAATTATGGCACTATGGGAAGTAGGCAGCATACCCACCCACCTACCCAATAAGAAGTCCACGTCCTAATCCTGGAATCTGTGGTTATCTTTCTAGGCAAAAGGGACTAAGGTGGGGAGATAAGATGGAGAGATTGTTATGAGGTTTTCGGGCAGAAGAGGGAAGGAGAAAAGGTAGAGCAGCGGTTCTCAACCTGTGGGTCACGACCCCTTTGGTGGAGAAGAATGTAGTCAATGCCCCTTCATCATGCCACAAACTGAGAAAACTTACATTAGGTTAAAAGTAAATGTCAACTTCTATTATTAATTATAAGCAAAACAAGGAATCACACATCCATTTTGTTTTCTTAAAACTACCTTGTTGCACAGAAATTTTATCATTCATTTTAAAGTTTTGTATATTTTTGCAAGAAACTGAAGCTTTTCCCTTCTGGGGAAAGATCAACGTATAAGAATACAACACAACCAAAACATTAAAAATGTCAAAACTATTTCTCTCACTGGCAATAATAACAGAAAGTAAGTAACAGCTTGGATGGGGAAAAACAAATCTGCTCCACAGCCCAAACTCCAGAAATGTAGAGAAAAAGTGCCCTCATCTGGCCAAACAAAAAACTTAACATTTTAGGCACACACATTAAGTCCTGTTCAAGAGTAATCTTCAGGACTTTAGATGGTATATAAGTAAATGCGAAGATTAAAAAAAAAAAGTAGCAATCCAACAGTAGGAAATTTTTTGTTGCCTTTTCATAATTTGCTGTTTAAAAATAACTACTGAACCATAAACTATAAAGCAACTTATATAATACAAAATCTCCCCAACCAGATATAATCTAATAGTTCATTTTTGTCTTCCTGAGAACTTCTAAAAAATAATATGCCATTTAAAATTAAATGTTGGTAAATGGCTTACATTATTAACAGCCTGACACCTCTGCCAAACAGACCCAGTAGCGCCCTGAACGGAAGCACAATTTTCAGTAGCATTGTGACATTAATGTTACCATTGAAATGTTAGGGATGAGCAATCCACCATTAACAGTAATAAATGATCATGAAAATGATTCTAATCATATCAGAAACCACTCAAATGTGAGCTATTTGAGAGGTAATATGGCACTATGGGAAGTAGGCAGCATACCCACCCACCTACCCAATAATAAATCCATGTCCTAATCCTGGAATCTGTGGTTATCTTTCTAGGCAAAAGGGACTAAGGTGGGGAGATAAGGTGGAGAGATTGTTATGAGGTTTTCGGGCAGAAGAGGGAAGGAGAAAAGCTAGAGCAGCGGTTCTCAACCTGTGGGTCGCGACCTCTTTGGTGGTCGAACGACCCTTTCACAGGGGTCGCCTAAGACCATCCTGCACGTTACGATTCATAACAGTAGCAACATTACAGTTATGAGTAGCAATGAAAATAATTTTATGGTTGGGTCACAACATGAGGAACTATATTTAAAGGGCCAGAAGGTTGAGAACCACTGAGCTAGAGAGAGGCGTGGCTGTGGAAGAAGGGTTGAGAGATGCAAAACTGCTGGCCTTGAAGATGGAGAAGGGCAAAAAAAAAAAAAAAAAAGATTGTCCCCTAGCCTCAGGAAAGGAACACGGCCCAGCCACCTTGACTTTAGCCAGGGAGTCCTGGGTCAGACTTCTGACCTACAGGACTAGAAGGCAGGAAATCTGTGTTGTCGTTTTTTATATATTTTTATTGATTTCAGAGAGGAAAGGAGAGGGAGAGAGAGAAACATCAATGATGAGAGAGAATCATTGATTGGCTGCCGCCTGCACGCCCCACACTGGGGATCGAGCTTGTAACCGGGGCATGTGCCCTAACTGAAAATTGAACCGTGACCTTCTGGTTCATAAGTCAAAGCTCAACCACTGAGCCATGCCAGCCAGGCGAAGTGTGTGTTATTTTGAGGCACAAAGTTTATGGTAAATTTTACAGCAGCAACGAATAACTAGTACACTGTGCTAAAGATTCAGTTACTCTGCATACTACGGAGGTAGGTATTATTAACCTTACTTTAGCTGGAGGAAGCTGAAACTTAAACAGAGGTATCGAGTTAACCTGAGGTCACAAGCTCGGTAAAATTCAGACTTGGCTTTGTCTATCTGATCTCTGCATCGTGCAAGGGGACGACCACCTCTCTATATGACCTCCCTCAAACTCCAAACAAGACACTAATGACCTCTGGGTGCTGAATCCGCGCTGTCTGTCCAAGTTGTTCCCTACCTGCTTGTTGCCAATTTAACACTCACTTTCTGGATTAGTCCACACAACACAGCCCCCCATGTTTTATTATTTTTGCGTGTGGGGTACGGTGTTAGTATGCCTCCTCCACAAGACAGACTCCTCTCCGGCTGATGGAGGAGCTTTCTGCTGCACCTGTGATACATTGTTGAGAATGAAAATGCCCCTGATTACTGTGAAGTGACCTAGTCTTTCAGAGTAAAAATGTAAATCCCAATGGTGATTTAAAGTCTATATTCAGCTGTTCAGCCCTTTTGGACTCAAATAGCAGACACACATAATAAATCTCAAAGCTGACAGTTGGAGATTTGCTTACAACCCTCGGGCACTTCCATACTCTAAAAAAAAAAGTCATTGGCATACTGCACCCTGATGCAAAACATAAAATTAAATATAGTATTAACTATATAAGGGGGAGGCTCTGAAAGAGTTTTGCTTCAATAAATGCCATATTTCATATAAATCTATCAAGTTACATTCTATCTCATTCTATTTATTTATTCTATTCATTTTTTTCCTGTTTCTCTCTTTCATAAAAAAATTATACCGCTATTGTGTTACAAACAAGAGAATACATTCCAGCTACCCTGAAATTAACTTTATTACTGTTACTACTGCAACAAGCCCATTTCTCTATTACACACCAGGGGAAAATCTATATTATGCCCTAAATTCTATATTTAATTAACATGTCATTTTTTTGCAATTCCAATTATTTTTCAGGTTCCCCTCCAGTCTTCAGCCTTACATATAAATTTACCAAATTGCAATCACAGTGTATCACAATTGTTTCTTCTATTTTAATATAAATAATAATGTAAAGCACAGGCCTTAACAAAAATGCATGAGGCCTTTGAAAGTAATGAATGGGGTTAAAAAAAAAAAAGGAATGGAAATCATTCAATAGTTGCATACAACAGTTAATTTCACATTAAAAAAAACCCCAAAAACAACACATACCAACCTGTACCCAAAAAACTGATTTCAGTGCCAAGAAATTAAAGGTCTTTCTTTAAAATGTGATCACCAGAGTCTTGAGAATCATAAGAAACTCTGAGACAGTGTGTGTCTGCAATTAAAATGACACATAAACAAGATTTTACCTTCTTTCGTCTAAGCATCTGGTTTCTATTCCCAAGAAGAATAAACCAGGTAAGATATGCATGAATTTCTACATTTCAACTAATCAGACTATCATATATCACTTCTCACTATAAATAATTCTGCTTCTTTTTAAAGGTTCTTTTGCCTTTTTAAAGAAAGCAAATAGCAAACATCACCACATTTTGGCCCGTACCTCCTCTGTAGAGATGAGGAAACCATGAAAGTGATGATGCAGTGGGAAGGACGGAAGCCTGAGTCCTACCACTTCCTGCCCAGGATAAATCTGCATCCACCAGAAAACCCGCCAAACCAAGGTGAGGAGGCTCCAAAAGCAACTGGTTGCTAACAATGCTACCTCTGTGCAACTTCATTACAATTGATTTCATCACGTGGAGTTTGTAACTTCAATCGTGAAAATTAAGAATGAGATTAACTACCCACTTGGAGAACGTGGGCAAGCACTTCCCGGGATGTCCCACCTCAGGTGAGCCCACTGTCACAGCCTGTCTCTCCAGGTCTTGATGTCCTTGTGTTTCTATAAACTGCGTGTGCTGGCCTAGAATAGTCCCTGAATACGCTCACGTCTTCAACTAATGATGGGACCCAGTTTGACGGTGAGGCTCTCTCTGCTGCATTCGCCTGGGGAATAATGAATTCTGAACAAAATGTAATGCATGATGAAAACTGAACCAATCTCTGTTACACTTTTGTAAATACGTAGTTTGATAGCAGTGCTTCCTCAACTTTCTTCATGTCATACTACACAAAGGAAATGCTGATACTCGGGCAGCACACTGGGCTAATGGGCCAAGGAGACTGCTGGGGGGTAGTGGGGGAGGTTCAGGACTGAGATCGGGGACATGGTGGGGTGGGTTGCTCAATGTCTCCAGAAACCTGGCCCCGGCACACCGGGCTGTGGAAGCTGTGTGCTGGAGTGTGGGAGTGATGATGGCATTACCACAGGCGCAGCTGCCACAGTGAAAGATCCGCTCACTTTCAAAGAAAGGGCCTACACCTCTGGAGTTATCTTACAACGACACCCAATTTGTCAGACAGACACTGATCATCAATCAGCATTGGCTAACTCACAGAAAACTACAATGGCAGCAAAGACAATCAAGTGTTTTTGAGTAGGGAAATCATTTATTATTTAATTATCCTTAGAATTACAATTGGGTGTGTAAATTACAGTGATGAGTATATACATGTAGATAAATCAGCACAGGTTTGATTATTCTCAACTGTAAGTTGGCAATGGGATTGTGGAGGGAGCCACCACTTGGCATCCCAGAGTTAACACTGGCTCCAGGTCCACTCTTGGTGCTCTTTAAAACCAGGATTGGTTATTTAAGCATTACTGCCAACAGAAGAGCGCAGGCCTTCTTCCTCAGGCGCAGCATGGTGCCGAGTGGGTGCACTGAAGCAGGAGCTGAGGGCTAGCACTGGGGTTTCAAAACAAAGCTCTTCTACATGACAACTGCTAACTCCCTCTGCCCCTCCTTTCCTTTTTTGTCAAATAGTGGCAATATTATCTTCCTTGTCAGGTTTCTGTGAGGATTAAAGGTAATATATAGGAAAACTGGTTTCTACCATGCATGTCTCATATTCAAATGCATTTAAAAAATCATTATTGTAAAAGAAAAAAAAGAAAAAAAAATCATTATTGTAACCACAGATCCCTGTGTCTTTTTTAAAAAAAATTTAAATTGATTTTAGAGAAAGAGGAAGGGAGAGAGAGATAGAAACATCGATGAGAGAAATGTCCATCGGCTGCCTCCTGCACACCACTCCTGGGGATCAAACCAGCAACACAGGCATCGAACCAGTGAACTTTTGGTGAATGGGTTGATGCTCAACCACTGAGCCACACCAGCTGGGCAAATCCCTGTATCTTTTTTGCAAGTGCTTTCACAATATCTGTGTCAAATATTTTTCAAGGCTACATAATATTCTACCCTGTTACCTCATGGTTTAGTCAACAGGAGTCAACTGCTAGATATTTGTTTTATATTCATTTTGTACTGTTATAAAGATTTTAAATTTTATTTCTTTAGCATCTAGACCCAAAAATAAAGAATATAATTACCTTTATAGCTTTTGGTATATGTACTCCTTAGATGTCTATCTTCCTAAATTAAAACTGGGATGTAGGGTATGAGTGAGGTAGAATCCTACTAGTTTTGAAACTTTGCTTGTTGGATCTCCATTAATTGAATTTTGGAACTAAATATGCTTTTTCAAGAGAAATGAAATTAAAACCACTTCAACAATGAACACACCTTACTGTTTTAAATTTTCTTTAACAAATGCAACATATGTGCATAGTGTGTTTATCTTTTTTCACAAACTACAGAAGGATTTAAAGTCTCTACTGCTTCATCCTCAATAGTCCTCATTAAAACCCAATGAAACCCAAAGTCATTATTAACATTTTAATTTGTATCCTACCAAAATTTTAAATATTAAAAGCATAAATAAGTATACTTCTATTAGTATACAAACTAATTGTGGTTTTTTTCCCTCTAACAAGCCTTGGACTTCAATATACGTATACAGATCTATTACTATATATATTCTATTATTTTTTACTATCGTATAATTTACACAACTAGCTCGTTATTAAGATACTTGAGCAACAATCAGTTTTTGCTATTTTTGTGTGTATAAAAAACAAAAATTCAATAACCATCTTGTTACATCATTATAAACTACATGAACGTTCAACCTTCTATTAATACTATTCTATTTGTAGGACAAAGTTGTAGTTAGAAAATTGATGAGTCAAAAGAAACGTATGACCATTTTGTATTTGACCATTTTCAGCAGTTTATAGTCCTGCCAGTAGTAAGAGTGACTACTTCCCTCTGTCTTCACTAATACGAGGTATTACCACACTTAAATCTTTGCCAATCTGATTAGCAAATAAGGTATCATATTCTAGCCAGCATTTTTAAAAGTGTCTATTTGTATTTCTCTTAGTGCGGGCTGACTTTCATTGTTCCCATCTTTTATTCACATTTTCTACTAGTTGCTTATTCTTATTGGAAATCAAATATTTAAAAATGGTACATTTTCAATGTCAGGCGATAAAATTTCCCTCATGACAAAAATAATTCTGAAAACAGACTGTAGTTTCCTTGTGCTGTGTGAAATGCTTTTATTTACTCCTGTCCAAGTCCAGCAGAGATGACTGCCTGTAGATGTGTCTCTATGTGCAGAAATCTACTATGAAGATCCATATAAATGCAACCAAGGGCGCTCTGGTGTGGGAGAAACTGACAAGGACACAGCATCATGCAGGCGAAAGGCCCAGCGGCCAGGGTCCAGCAGTTCTGGTCTCAGCTCTGCCACAGGAAGCTGAACAACCCAGAGGCGTTACCTTAGCCCCTCAATCAATAAATGGAAAAGTTGGGCAGAATGGTCCCTACCGCTGTTCCCAAGTATAAAGCCCACGAGTTTAAGAGGTTCCAACATTTTTCTTAGGATCATGAAACACCTATAGTAGGATAGAACTTGATCATTTTAAAGTAAAAAAAAAAGAAAAAAAAGAATAATAAATAAAAATAATAAAAAATAAGTATGTTTTAAAAAATGAAACTAACTCATTCTTTTAAGTTCTTAGACATTTGCTATTAGGACTTAGGAAAACATACACATATACTGAATATATTCAAAGCATTCCATGTGATTTTCTGGTAATCACTGTATGAGTAGTTTAGCAGAAATGAAAAATAAACCTACTGAAGAGGCAACTGCTATTAAAAGCTGCTTGCTGCTGGAATGACAGTGACATTCAGTTATTTTAATTTTTCAACTCTTGGTTTGAAAGAGCTACATATACAAATCAAATTAGACTTGTATTTGGGTTTATATGCTCCCACCCTTGACATCAACTGAGATCTGTGATCAAATTTTCATGTTTCCACTCATGAAAATATTAACTTTCTCTCATTTTAAGTATTTCAAGGCCACGATGCCTACGCTTATTCATTTTATAGTTTTAAAACTGCATTTAAGAAAAAAAACTGTATAAAACAAATTTTATGTAGGTGGAAAAATCATTGCCTAGCAACAGTAGCTTTCAGTTTATGAGAACTGAAAGGTGAAAACTGCACATTTCCAACACTTCACTTAATTATTTGATGTTTGATGGCTGTGGGTACAGAGTGGTAGGTACTTCCTGACCTTTCAGTATGATTATCATGAACTGGATCCCAATGCGACCTGGCCAGTTTGGCTCAGTGGATAGAGCATCAGCCCACGGACTGAAGGGTCTTGGGTTCAATTCTGGTCAAGGAAATGTACCTCAGAGGCAACCAATCCATGTGTCTCTCTCGTATGGCTGTTTCTCTCTCTCTCTCTGCCCCCCCCCCCCGCCCCCCGCTTCCACTGTCTCTAAAAATCAATGGAAGCCTGGCAGGCGTGGTTGAGCGTCGACCTATGAACCAGGAGGTCAGGGCGCATGCCCAAGTTGCTCAGTGTGGGTTGTGCAGGAGGCAGCCGGTCAATAATTCTCTCTCATCATTGATGTTTCTATCTCTCTCTTCCTCTCCCTTACTCTCTGAAATCAATAAAATATATATATATATATTTTAAAAATAATAAATGGAAAAATATCCTCGGGTGAGGATAAAAAACAAAACAAAAATTGGAACATATTCAGTGCCTTCTTTAATGATAAGAGATAAAACTATAAATCAATCACAACACTAGGCCATCTCCCAGGCTAGGCTGTTCTCTATCTCCTGTTTCCAGGGAACCAAAGGAGTTAGTTGGGACAGTGACAGCATCAAATGGTTAAGTGATTTGTGCACCTTTGAGGAATTGTTACTAAAGAAAGCACTAGCACCATGCTATCACCTAGTGGTGGGGGGATGGGGGGGCAGCCAGAACTGGCATCTCCACCCTCCTCTTTCCTGAGCCTCCTTTCCTTGTTATTCTGATGGGCAGAGGTTAAAAACTGGCAACCGAAAGAAATTAAAACTGTATTTTTCTATAAACAGATGGTCAAAATGTGTAGGACTGTATGTATATAAGAAAGGAAAATCAGGAGCAGTTTTCTTAAACCGTCCCCCACCTCCGCATTGTAATGTCCAGGTGCAACATGTACCCCGGGCACAAGGGGAACGACCACCACCACTAATTTATCCCAATAGTACCTGCCCCACTGAACATGGTGAGGTAATACAGCGTTTGTGTAATTCTGTAATATTTTCCTGGCGCTGCCATTTACTAGTTGTTTGACTGTGGCCAATTTATTCATGCCTCAGATTCGTCATCTGAAAACCTGGATGATGGTGGTGGTATTCTTATAGCTGTGCTACTAAGATCAAATGAGTTCATATATGTAAAGCACTGAGAACTGCCGCTGGCACATGGTAAGCACCTAATAAAGGAATAATTATGTTCACTGCTTTGAGTCCTTCCAATAGGTATGCAGTGGTCCCTAACTGTGGTTTTAATTCGCATTTCCTGGAAGACTGCTGATGTTGCTGAGCCTCTTTTCATGTCTTTATTTATAATCTGTATAATATGTTCTTACTTGAAAAGAGTTTTCAAATCTTTTGCCCACTGGATGGTCTGTCTTCTTATTGCTGAGTTTGAAGAGTTCTTTATGTTATTTGGATGCAATTCCTTTGTCAGATGTATGATCTGCAAATATTTTCTTCCAGTCAGCTACTTGTCTCTTCTTTCCTTTGTCTTGCACAGAGCAAATCGGCTTTAATTTTGATAAAGTTCAATTTATCAATTTTTTCTTTTTGTAGATTATGCTTTTGATATCATCTCTAAGAAATCTTCACCTAACCCAAGATCACAAAGACTGTCAACTATGTTTTTTTTATGGTTTTAGATTTAGGTCTATTGCCCAGCTGGTGTGGCTCAGTGGATTGAGTGTTGTCCCCTGCACCAAGAGATCACCGGTCACTGGTTTGATTCCCGGTCAGGGCACATGCCAGGGTTGCTGGCTTGATCCCCAGTAGGGAGTTTGCAGGAAGCAGCCAGTTGATGATTCTCTCTCACTGATATTTCTCTCTCTCTCTCTCTCCTTCTCTTTTCCTATCTAAAAATCAATAAAAACATATTTAAAAAATTTAGGTCTATGATCTCTTTTGATTTTTATGTTATGAACAGAGGGGCGGGGGGAGAAGGGGTTCTATGGGAAGTATACCCTCAGAGGGTGATCTGAACACAAATTCCTAACTGGGCAGGTTACGGTGGGTAGTCACAACACAGGCACATGACTTTTTAGTAAAAGGTTTATATTTGCCTTAGGCAAGCCCTGCCCACTGTTTTTGTGCATTTAGGTTAACACACCTTTGAAACTCCAGAAGCAATACCCCTGGAAAGGGTAATTAACCCTCAAGAGGGCACATAACCTTGTTAACTGTTCTGGATTCCAGCACCACCTTGCTTTCTCCCACCTCCATGTGCGGTGTCCCCTTAATTTCAAATATATAAAAGAAGCTGCAAAACTGTTGTTCTCGGGAGCATTTGAGATCGCGCTCTTCGGCATAGTTGTATTTGGCTCAAATAAACTCATAAAAATTCTCTGAAAATTTCTCACGTGGAAATATAAAGTATGAAGTGAGTCAAAGTTCTCGCTCTCTTTTTTTACATGTGAACATCCAATTGTCCCAGCACTACTTGTTAAAAAGACTAACCTTTCTCCATGCAGTACTTTTGTGCCTTTGTCAAAAAATAAATAAATAAATAAAATAGAAAAAAAATCAACCATTTTGATGGGTCTATTTCTAGATTCTACTTTGTTCCATTGTTGCCGTGTGTGTGTGTGTGTGTCCCCTTTGATGCCACACTGTCTTGATTACTGTGGCTTAATATGAGTCTTAAAACCAGATAGCATGAGTCTTCCTCCTTTGTTCTTCTCTTTAAAAATAGTTCTGGCTATATAAATAAGCATGTAAATATAAATAAATCCACATAAATTTTAGAATAGCTTACCAAGCTTTCTTAAGCAGGGTAAATCCATACTTAGAGCAGCTATTCTTACAGGCTGTTGTTGGAGCGCAGAGGTAATACTCGGTGTCTCTAAATCCTTATGGTAAAAGAAACACTAAAATCTTCCCAGAGGCTGATGAAGGAGCTGATCTCCATGTTTCCCAAACCATTTATCAAAGTCTTGTGACAGGCTTTAAGTGCTCATTCCCTCCATCGATTTCTTCTTAATAATCTCTTTTTAGGCATAACTTGATGCCACAGTCCTCAAGCTATAAATAAAGCTGTCTCTCTCTAGCAAGCCCCCCTATAAGACAAGCCAGGCTGTTTGGGGTTTCTCTCTGGAGTAGAGGAAAAGGAAAAGGCTAGGAAATCTTTCTATCTCTATTCTAGCTACTATTCGCATTTTACATCTCCAACTGCAAAAACATGTTCAGTTGATTAAGATTTTATGAACTTCTTGCAATTATTTTATTAGCCAAATACCACAAAAATCAGAAATCAGCAATAGTATCAGACTATAATTATAAATGGGGACTTTCTAACTGTGGTTTTATAAAGCATATGGGCTGTGACACAGTCATCCTCCCAAGTAATTCAGCTACCCTCCCAGTATATAAGGAAAGACAGCCAGTATAAAAATAATATGTAAACTCCAGAAATGAAGGACGATAAATTATTTATAAAATCACTGCAGGCAGATTTCAATCTCATTTTGTATAGGAAGTTACTGATCTATATGAACAGGGTTTAAATGCCCTAAAACAAAACCTTATGACATAGCCATAGATGACATTTTCCCCTTTACAGTTTGTTTACGGGGTGGGGGTGGGGGTGGGAGGCGGGAGATGGGGGATGCTCTGTAAATATATACAACTGAAAAATCGAAATTTAAAACACACATGAAAGCCATTAAATTATTCATTTAATATGTTTAATGCCAGGTTTAAAATTAACCTCTGTAAATATATACCATACCACCTACAGTAAGTCAGACAGGCTGTCCATCTTCCTATTTTCCACCTCAGAGGTTAAGAACAAACCTTAACAGAACAGAGTGCAATTATGTCATTTCTGACCTGAGATTCCTACTATTTAATTAAGCTAAAGCCAATGACAAATATAAAAATGCTGTCACTGACTTTTCTGAATTGCTGCCTCACAAATCTCCCACATACAATGAAGAGTTTTTACCTCACTCCTGCCTGTTTTCAATTCCAATTTAGAAACAAAATACTTGCAGAAACTTCAGTATCCCAGCATAGGTTTAGTACAGGGTTTATTTTTTAACTTAAGGGGGGAAAAAGAAACACTCCGGATAAGCCAACCCTAAGATTTTTTTGGATCTATGGCTATGGCCATACACTTGAATTTCACCAATAAATGAAAACAGACAAGAGAGGGAGTTCGCAACACTGGGAGCAGGTTTGCACCCGATCATGCTTCATATTTTAATGCAGGGTTTCTATGCAGCCTACTTCCTGAAATGGTTCACTCAGGGCTAGAGGTTGCTAGGCAGCTCTAGACCAGACAGAACACACATTGTTAACAATGCATCGTAAATACTGATAAAATATTAATTTCTTTTACATATTGCTTCTTCTCTACATATAGAGCTTAACATTCATTTCTTACTGGGTGAGGAATGAAAGACTACAAAAAGGTGAACTATCATGGGGGATGGTGATGACAGGGGAGGCTATGCATGTGTACAGACAAGAGTTATGTGGAAAAATCTCTGCACCTTCCTCTTGATTTGGCTGTGAGCCTAAAGTTGCTCTAAAAAAGAAAGTCTTAAAAAATAAAAAAAGAGCGGAGAAAGTTACACAAAGTAGAAGAAAAAGAGCTCAAGTTATCAGCAATGGCCCAGAAAGATGTTCAGTCCAAGCTCTGTCTACCAGACTGAGGCCCAATTAAACCTTGACCTGGTTTTACCCGAACTCTTTACAGGGAGCCATGATGGTTCAATAGGATGCAGAAGACCTTGATTGTACCAAAACATTCAAGGTCACAAAAGATTTACTAATATGTTCTTCAAATTACATATTTCCTGGGTTTATATATTTTTTCCACATTTTAATGTTTATGAAATTGGATTCATCTTAGATTCAATGTGTGCATTTAATGTAGTTGTTTATTTTAACCCTACACTACTGAAAAATCTTTCAATCAAAGTGCCTTCAGAAGGCAATGTGAAACTGAAATCTACCACTGTAGGTTGAGGCGGCCAATTAGCACTGTCATCTAAATCACTGTATACTGGCTGAGTGAAGGCCAGTACTGGACAGAGAGAGCCGGCTCTGATTCCCTTCCATGTAGTATCACTGGAAGGCAACTAGGCAAGCGACACTAACTTCATTCATCTGTGGCGGCTTTAGTTTACAACCATCACTTTCTTTTTTAAGAAATAGCAATGAAAAGACCTTTACTAAGGTCCAACGATAAAACCAGGTTAGTCACCTGGGTCCAAAATGCTATCCAACATTAGCAAAGCTATTAAACCTGCTACTGATAACTCAATTTTTCTTTAAGGGTAAAAAAAGAGGGAGGGAAGAGGGAGAGATTGCACAAGCTTTCTAGGAGTACGATCAAGCAATTAAATCAAGCAATTTGTTTTACCTTTGATAAAGTTTTTCAAAATAGTAACTATTATATTTTATTATTTACCTATCGACTACTATGTGCCAGGAACTTAAAAGTGTTATTTTAATCTTATATGGTAGCTGTTAATCTCACTTTACAGAGAAAGAAACAAGAGACTCAAAGAGGTTGTTTGGCTAGAATCAGGCCTGGGATTCAAAGCCAAGTCTGGCTGATTCCAAAGCCCAACTCTTTCCACTTCATCAAGTTGCCTCGAGCATATTGACTTACTAGATCCCCATCATTCATTTACCTTTAACTGTGTCTCTGAATATAACACAATCTCAAAATTTGGCATTACCCACTATTATTATACTCTTTCCATCATTTGAAGAGCTTTCTTATTGACGTGGTTGTTTCTAATAAAGCATTATGAAAATGAGAATGTGTGCGCAGGCATGTGGATGGGGAAAGGGGGATGCAAGGGAAGATGCAGAATTTTAAGTAAATTTACTATGTAATCAAACAAAGGCAAAGATATTGGTATCAATTTTTTTATTTCTCCCTCCCAAAAGAAATGGCTGGATAAGCTACTTCTTTGTGAATCACGGCAATAAAGTGCCTTCAATTCACAGTCTTGTGGTTTCCACAAATGTACTTGCCACAATTGATTTGTTTCACCCATGGCATAAATGTGGCATAACTCACTTTGGCTGTAGAAACTCTGAAGTTTATTTTGTATTAGAATAGCCAATTTACACACAAAATAGAATATTGTTTTTGTCCCACCGATAGAATCCAAATACATAATTTCAATGAAAAGTAAATCTCGAAAACCATTATGTCAGCGAAAGACAATACTTCAAAAGAAATGAAGCCAAACAGCAGCCAAAAGATGGTTCCTTCTGTTTATCTGAGAAAGTTTATATCCCGAAGACAATCAAAAAAGCTATCTCTAGTCAAAAGACAAGGCTTTAATGGATTGAACTCTATGACTCAAACTAATCAAGAACTCCTTCAGGGCTGGCTGGAAGTAGGGAAAACAAATAGAAGCTTTCAACTAGTGTGAACTATTATGAAGTAGTAGTCTCTCCACTAATTAACTGTACTCCATACTGTTTGACCAGAATGGTTACACTGCCCTGCAGTGAAGTACAGAATTGTCAACGATCAGAAAGAAGGCATACAACCACGGCTGCCTTACCGCAGGATGATGACTAGGGAAATCTCCAGCTATCCAACCACAAGCAGACAAGGGCCAGGTCAAGAGTTGTGTCATTTTCCCAGCAGTATTTCATTTTCTTGCACAGGGAAGCTGGTCAGGGGTTAGGGTTTTTTGGGGGGTAGAGGGGTGTAGCAAAATGGGAAAGAGTATGAGGAAAGCAAGATTCATGGAATTGAGAAGATCAAAGGAACATGTAGTAGACATTAGTCGGGGATGCTCACCACCTCACAATTCTCCTAACACTAGGGGAGCCCAAAAGCTATGCCTGTACTGTTAAGGTGAAACTTCAAATTGCTTTTACAATGTGGCAAAAACAGTCCAATACCCGCAAATGAATGAGATTGAATCTACTACTCTATCCTCCCATCCATCAAGCAATAAGATTCTCTCTCTTGGGAATCTGAGACTTGAGTGAAGAGATGGTCAGAGCTGTGTCACCTTAATGAAAGCACTCCAGAGAAGGTTCAGGGCTCCCACTGCTCAACGCCCTAGATTCCTGTCCTGCCCAAAGTTTAGCTGTGCAGCAATTCCTTTAACACTGCAAGCTTTCCAAGAACCCTTTCAATAACCAGTTATAACAAGTAACTTCTGACTCTGCAACCCAAGGAACCTAAACAAATATTTATTATTAGAGGCTGGATGCACGAAATTTGTGCACGGGTGCAGTCCCTAGGCCTGTACGGTGATTGAAACGCGAGTGTCTGGCGTGGAAGGGCAGGTCCCAGCTGACCTCTGGGCCCTGGGCATCACCTGGACCCCCGGGCCCCGAGCACACCCCTCCGCCTGAGTCATCGGGCCCCTGAGTCTGCAGGGCAATTGGGCCCCCAACTGGCTCCCACAGTGCCTGGGAGCCAGCCCTGCCCCTGCCGCCACTGCTGTCACTATCTGCGGGGCAATCAGCGGGGTGATGGGGGGGGGCCTGGCTCCCTCAGTGCCTGGGAGCCGGTGGTGGCCCCGCCCCCCTGCCACTGCTGGTCACCATCTGCAGGGCGATTGGGCCCCGCTCACACCAGCCTTGGCCTGGTGCCACCCACTCACCTGCTCCACCATCTCACCACGGTCCCACTCTCATCAGGGCCCACCAGGGCCGACAGCGCCTCCACTGCCGCTGGCTGCCAGTGCTGGGCTGCCGACACCTGTCATGTTCCTCGCCACCCCCTGGTGGTCAGCGCATGTCATAGCGAGTGGTCAAACTCCCGGTCGAGGGGACAATTTGCATATTAGGCTTTTATGTTCCATTGGACAGCACAGCAAGCAACAAGAAAGGTTCCCTCTTTCTTCTTTTGGAGACCTTAGAATTGTTGCACATATACAGACTTACTCGAAGCATGTTATGTAAATTGACGGAGAAAATGATGTTACTAACATGCATAGTGACACTCAAGGACTTTGGCTATTTTTAATGGTAACTTAAAAAAATTAAAATAATATAAAGTGCACATTTTTTAAAAAGTCCCTAAAATTATCATGATCTTGATTTCCACTAAAAAGAACCTATTTTAGCTTCAATCAGCACTCAGCCTGGCAGGTATACTCACCTGCCCCGACTCAGTGTGAGATGGCACAGGGTACAGGGACTAGCAGCCAAATAGAAACTCAGATAAATTAGTTGTAAACCTATATAATTGGGGACCAGCTAGGAGTAGAGAGGATTGTCCAAATCTCAAGCATGCCATGTCCTCCGAGCCAATAAAAGGGACCTCACCTTCTCAATGACACAGTGTTTAAAGCTGAATGGTGCTGCCTTTTGTTTATGGCAGTGGCTCTCTGCTTCAAGTGGTCCAGAGAATCGATACTTTCGACCTTACACCATCCTAATCGCTAATTATAAGGATATTTTAAAATACTTTGTAATAGTTTTAGATACGTTCACACGTTGCTATGTATTAAAAACAGCAACAACTAATGCTGCTGGGACAACTAACCAACAACTTGGCAAAAAATAAGACTCTATATGCAAAATAATTTCCAGATGAACTAGGAATGTAAATATGAAGAACAAAAACATAATCATGTCGAAGGAAATACAGCTATAGCTATGTTTATAATCTAAGGGTAAATCCAGGTATGACACCAAAAGCAGAGAGATCAAAAAAGGGAAAAGACCAAGATTTCACTACAACAAAAGAAAACTTCTCTGGGAATAAATACATGACAGCCAAAATACAAATCAAAAACATATTTCATAGTGATAAGAAAATGACTAAACATAATGAACAAAAATGGACATGGAGAGCAATTAATCTGGAGACCAATATAGGAATGCGTATTAAAACCTTAAAAATGGGCTAACACCTTTTTTACCATCAAATTTCACTTCTAATAATTTACCCTACAAAAACAATTTTCTTATCGAGGATATTCACTTCAGTATTGTAATAGCAAAAACCAAAATCCACCAACAGAAGCACGTTAAATTATATTCCATCTGCTCAATGAAATAATCTATTGCCATAAAAAAAAGAAAACTGAATGAGATCTATATTCACTGACATGATAAACAACCACAATGTACTATATTATGTGGAAGAAAAAAAAGAGATTACAAAACAGCAAGACAAGGTTCATGGCTAGCCCACTATCAAAGTACGTTCTTCCTGGGCACACAGACTATATTTCCACCCTCATCCCTCCTGCCAACACACTCGCTGTGCTGTGTCATGTGGTTATGTTCTCCACAACAGACCATGAGCAGAGTACGTGTAACCTCGGAGCTAGACTCTGAAGACGGCAGTGATAACCCTGGCCGGAGTTCCTGAAAGACGGCAAGGAGTTGGAAACAGCCCCCCACTCCGATCCCAACCTGGAACCCTGAGTCCTTGTGTGAGAGAAAAATACATTTCTGTTGTGTTTGTGCCATTCCATTTTGAGCCTCTATTCAGTAGTGTGGCCTATTCTGACTAGTACAGTAGAATACCAGTAATTTTACTTTTTAAAGAAATCTGTATGTGCATATAAATATTTTCAAAGGTCTGCCAAGATATGCAGCAAAACTTATCTTTTATGATATTTAAGCCTCCAGTTGCATGCACTTGCAGACTACTTATTCTCATTGCTGCAAAGTGTTTCACTGTGTGAATATGCCACGATTTATTTACCTACTACTACTGATGGGCATTTGGGTAGTTTCCAGTTTTTGCTCTTATACAGCTATACCATGAATAGTCTTGTACATGTCTTTTGGTAAACATACATTATTTGTTGGGTACTTTTACTTAAAAGAGGAATTATTGGATCACAGGACATGCATATGTTCAGCTACAGTAGATACTACCAAACAGTATTCCGAAGCGATGGTACCAATTCTGCACTCCCACCAGCAGCAGATGAGAGTTCTAGTTGCTCTATGTCCTTGTCAACACTTGCTATTTTCTTTTCTCGTTATCATTCTGGTGGGTAAGTACTTTTACTTATTCTCAACATAAAATACTTTACTAGCTAAAATTAGAGAAATTTCATTAATTATAGAGCACCTCTACAATGACATACTGTGATTTCAAAACTAAATATACAATGTGTTCTCAATGTTGTAAAATAATGTCTAGAACACACAAAAGGAAAATGAGTGGCCACTCTGTAAAGTGGACTGTAGATAACGGCAACCTGACCTTCCTTAACTGGAAGGGAAACTACCCCCCTGATGCCTGCAGCTCCCTGGGAAACAGCACATGGGCTCTGGAGTCCGAGTGCCTGGGCTGGAGTCCCGCTTCCATGACATGCTGTGCAATAGCCTCTCTAACCCGCCACTTCAGCTTTCACCCCTTAAAGAAACAGCTTGGGCTCTAGAAGTAAACTGCCTGAATTCAAACCCTGCTCTGCAATGTCATAAATCTCTCCGAGCCTCATGCTCACCTTTTAAGTAGAGAAAATAAAGGTTACCACACCTCGTGGGACCATATGAAAAATAAATAGCTGTATATATGCAGGGCACTCAGGACAGTGTCAGACACATAAACAATATGCATTTGCTACCATCACTGTTACCGCTGCAGCAATTACCACTGCCACCACCACGAGTCTCACATCTCACGGGTAGGGGGGTGGGGTGGGGGGTGGGGTAGAGAAAGAGAAGCAAGCCAATGAAATCATCAGGCAAGATAGCACTTGGACACCAATTCACCTGAGTTTATTCTGTAAAACTGACAGTTGACCATCAGACCAAGTGGCCAGATAGCTAGGGTGCTCTCCCATAACCTTTACCTTCACTTACTTCCAAGTGGACTCAAGATCCTCTGCAAGGCAGATGACAAGCTTCTACCGTGCAAATCCCAAATACAAAACACAAAGACGGCAAAATAAGGACACAATTTTTATATCTGAAAATTCATTAAAATGCCATTTCCAAACGCCTCCTAACTAATTTCCCTACATCCATTCAGGCCTATCTAATCCCTTTTCACAGGATGAGTTTTTAGAAAAGCGTGGTCTTGGCCCCCTTTTGCTTCGAGGATAAACACAAAATTCTTTAACATGGCCTTCATGGTCCTGTGCTTGGTATGTCACGGACCTAATTCTCCTGCCTCAGCTTGCCCCAGACTTCTCCGTCTACACACTCCAGACACACAGGCCTTCCTTGAGTTCTGCAACCCATCATGCTTCCTCCCAGAAGGCCTTTTGGCCAACTCTTTCCCTATGCAGACAATAAACTGCCGTTCCTTCTTTGCCCCAGTAATTCCCATATATCCTGTGGGTCTGGATCTCAATTCAGTCAGAATGGGTCTTATGACACTGTGAGCCTCTCCTTCACTAGGCTTTTCACAATCATAAGTTTGCACTGATTTGTGCGGCAACTGGTTTAGTGACTGTCTCCCTCACTAACGTGAAGACTCCGTAAGGACACCTGTGTTTGCTCACCACCGTAACCCCAGGGAAGAACCCACCACCTTGTGCAATGTAGAGGCTGAATAAACATCTTTCGGTTGACTGAATGAATAAAATGAATGGAAGAAATGAGAACGAGAAGTAACAGGTCAAACCAGTAGGGAAAAGATAGGATTTCAAAACCTAAAAGCTATCAGCATAGCTAAGAATTGCAAAAAAATTATCTCAGCATTAAGACTGAATCTGCCCACAGCCATGTTTCCAAAGCAAAAAAAAAAAAAAGTGTGTGTGTGTTGGGGTGGGGGGGGGGAGTGTTAGTGGGACGACGACGACTCTCAAAAGACTCGCAGAGTCCTAAGTTGGATGCCAACACCAAAATCAAGACTACTTTTTGCATAGCTTCTTAAAACAAATAAATGAGTGCATCTGCTGCCACTGTTGTCCATGGTATGAGTAAGTAGCTACATTCAGTTCACCCCTTTTCATAGATACATACTCCTTTACACTTGTTGGTTTCCAGAAGAATCTGAAATCAGATTACTGCTCCAAGGTTACCCTGGAGATTGCTTTCATCACTGATCTATATGCAAAGTATAGATTGCAAAAGGGAAACGATCTATTGGGTAAGCAACGAGGTGGGAAAGGCGGGGCTTTGGTGAGTGAATAGTATCAGTCTGTTAAATTCACAGGCAGCAGGTAGTATATGTCTCAATAAACATATGCTAACAACTTCTTTCGAATCACTTTTTATTTTTTGGTGGTGAAAAGATGATAGAAAATAAGTTTAAAAGCCAATAGCTTATAAAATAAACTTCTTAATTCCATTTAAACAAAATGTAATGTTGACCATATAAGATGAGTCACAAAAAGTGACATATCAAAGGTCAAATGGCCCTAACCAGTTTGGCTCAGTGGATAGAGTGTTGGCCTGCGGACTCAAGGGTCCCGGGTTCGATTCTGGTTGGGGGCATGTGCCTTGGTTGCCGGCACATCCCCGGTGGGGGGTGTGTGGGAGGCAGCTGATCGATGTTTCTCTTTCATCGATGTTTCTGGCTCTCTGTCCCTCTCCCTTCCTCTCTGTAAAAAACCAATAAACTATATATTTTTTTAAAAAAGGTCAAATGGTCCAAATAATTAGGAAAAACTACATTTATGTTTCCATGGTCACCACTACCTTCAAAAGAAAAAGAAAAAAAAGGGGAAACATACAGGTGGGTTTTTTTAAGTTCAGCTTATCATTGTCTACACATAATAGCTACAAACATGGAAACTTGATATTTAGTAAACTGCAAAGACCAGTGAAGTCATAACCTGGAACTTGCCCTGGACTGCTGACAACCTTTGCATAGGTGCCAGGGAGGTGAGTCCCTGGACCACAGCCACTAGTCAGCTAAGGTAATAAGTGGCAGACCATTCAGGGGTAATAATCAATACTATGTGTGCAAGTTGAGTACAGACACAAAGATCCTACCCAGGAAAAGATAGCCAGACACTCATATGAAAGAGAGGCAAAAGCAGCCAGAGGTAATGAGGCAACACTGTTATCTTTTGCCATTTAGGTATAAAACATTAGGTACAAGACATTTAGTACCTTGATGTGTTTGCGTAACTGCACTGTTTCAATGAGATCAATATTACCTGGAATAAGCTAGATAAAATTAAGTCAAGTGTTAAATTTAGCTTATACATTCTTCAACCCTGCTCTAATTCAGTACTTTTTTCTTTTATGTTTTGACACCAGAAAAGAACTGCTACTACTTTTTTTTAAGCCCACACACAATTTATAGGGGAAAAAAAGAGCATAGAAGAGAGGCTGCATAGTGTAGCATTAAGAATAAGGACTTTAGCCCAGCCGGTGTGGTTCAGGTTGAGCGTCGACCAGGAGGCATGGTTCGATTCCTGGTCAGGGCATGTGCCCTGGCCCTGGTTGTGGGCTTGATTCCCACTTGGGGGCATGCAGGAAGCAGCTGAGGAATAATTCTCTCTCATTACTGATGTTTCTATCTCTCACTCCCTCTCCCTCTCTCTGAAATCAATAAAAATATATAGGAAAAAATAAAAAGAATAAGGACTTTAGAGTCAGATCCCAATTCCACCACTTGCTCACTTGCTACCTGTGTGACCTTGGGCAATCACTGGTCTTTTTGACTCAGTTTCCTTCTGTAAAACATCCCAAATAATAATCTCATTTTCATTGGCACAAGGATTAAGTGAACTAATATTTGTGAAAGTACAAAGACCTGGAAGATGGAATGCCCTATATATTTCTATTAAGTAAGTACCATTTGCATTCCTTGCTCCCTTTAATTGGAATTCTAAAACTCCACCATGTCATAAAACACATGAAAGAGCTTAAGTATTTAAGAGACCAATTTTTTCATACCTTTATAATAAATTCTATAAAAGAGTGTACATATTTTACTTTGATTCAATATAAAGGAATGCCCCCTCCCAAAAACTATCACTTATTGAGTACTTAATTTGTACAATACATGTTGTTATGTAGCCCTTACAACTAACCATCCTATAAATTAGATGTGTCCCCATTTTACAGATGAGAAAACTGAGATTCAGAGAGGTTAAATGATTTGCTGAAGGATATCTACCTATCTACACTAATAAAAGAGAAACATGGTAATTAGCGTACGACCGCTACCCTTTTCATTGGCTAATCAGTGAGTATATGCAAATTAACTGTCAGCCAAGATGGCGGCCGGCAGCCAGGCAGCTGGAAGCGAACATGAGGCTTGCTTGCTCCAGGGACTGCGGACTCCAACGTTTCCCGCCTGCCTTGCCGGCCTCTGAGCTGGCAGTTTGAAACTTTGTAACAAATATAGAAGCTAAACAGCCTCCGGGATCTCAGAGCTGGAGTTATACATTGTTTCGATTATAGAACGCAAACAAACCAGATATCAGCTTTCAGCAGCCCAGGCCTCAGAGCTAGAGCCAGAGCTAAAGCTGGCCCAGAATAAAAAAAAAAAAAAAGAAAGAAAGAAAGAAAGAAAAAAGGAGCGGTTGGGAGCTTCAGTCAATCGCCACCCTGAAGGCAGCCCTCAGCCCCTCACCCAGACTGGCCAGGCACCCAGTGGGGACCCCCCACCCTGAAGGGTGTGTGACCAGCTGCAAACAGCCATCATCCCCTCATCCAGGCTGGCCAGGCACCCCAGTGGGGACCCCCACCCTGATCCAGGACACCCTTCAGGGCAAACCAGCCGGCCCCCAGGCCTCTATCCTATATAGTAAAAGGGTAATATGCCTCCCAGCACCAGGATCAGCGGAGCCGCAAGGCCTCCTGGCACTGGATCAGCGTGACAGGGGGCAGTGCCCAAACCCCCTGATCGCCCTGCGACTCTGTGTGTGACAGGGTGCAGCGTCCCAACCCCCTGATCGGCCGTGCTCTGTGTGTGACAGGGGGCGGGGTCACAACCCCCCCTCCCCACAGGCCCTGCTCTGTGTGTGACGGGGTAGAGCCATAATCTCCCCATCGGCCCTACCCTGAGTGTGACAGTGGCGGCGCCCCAACCCCCTGATCGGCCCTGCTCTGTGGGTGATAGAGGGTGGCGCCCCAACCCCCCCCGCCCCGACGGGCCCTGCTCTGTGTGTGATGGGGTAGAGCCATAACCTCCCCATTGGCCCTGCCCTGAGTGTGACAGTGGCGGCGCCCCAACCCCCTGATCGGCCCTGCTGTGTGTGTGACAGGGGGCGGTGCCCTAACTCCCCTATCGGCCCTACTCTGTGAGTGACAGGGGGGAGCTCCTCAACCCCCTGATTGGCCGTGCTCTGTGCATGACAGGGTACGGAGCCCCAACCCCCTGATCGGCCCTGCTCTGTGCGTGACAGGGGGTGGTGCCGCAAGCTCCCCATCGACCCTGCCTTGAGTGTGACAGGGGGCGGTGCCCCAACCCCCCAATCAGCCCTACCCTGAGCGTGACTGAGGGTGGCATCACAACCTCCCGATCCGCCCTGCTCTGTGCATGACAGGGGCGGCGCCCCAACTCCCCAATTGGCCCTGCTCTGAGCCCGACCAGGGGCTGCACCTAGGGATTGGGCCTGCCCTTTGCCACCCGGGAGCAGGCCTAAGCCAGCAGGTCGTTATCTCCTGAGGGGTCCCAGACTGCGAGAGGGCACAGGCTGGGCTGAGGGGCCCCCCCTTCCCCCCCGAGTGCACAAATTTTTGTGCACCGGGCCTCTAGTATATATATAAAAGCCTAAGAGACAATTCGACTGGTAGCTATGACATGCACTGACACCAGGGGCAGATGCTCAAAGCACAGGCATGGAAACATGGAACAGACTGACGAATCTCAGAGGGAAGAGGGGAGGGAGAAGGGCGTGAAATGATTAACCAAAGATCTTATATGCATACTAGAGGCCTGGTGCATGGATTCATGCACTGGTGGGGTCCCTCAGCCTGGCCTGCGGGGATAGGGCCAAAACTGGCAGACTGACACCTTCTAACCTAAGGGGTCCCGGATTGCAAGAGGGCAAATCCATGCACCAGACCTAGTCTACACTAATAAAAGACAAACATGCAAATTGACCATACCTTTGCTATGCCTTAAGCCACGCCCACCAGCCAATCAGAGCGACTATATGCAAATTAACCCAACCAAGATGGCGGATGGCAGCCACAGAGCTGGAGCAAGCAGGAGGCTTGGTTGCCCCAATGATGGAGGAAGTCAAGCTTCCCGCCTGCCGCGGCGGCTCTGAGCTCCACTCAAAGCAACAAAGTTTCAATTATAGAAGGTAAATAAACCCCAGATACCTGCTTTCAGCCAGCTGTGGCCACGGAGCTGGAGCAAGCAAGAGGCTGGGTTGCCCCTGGTGATAGAGGAAGCCAAGCTTCTCTCCTGCCCACCCTAGCCAGCTCTGAGCTCCTCTCAAGGCTACAAACTTTCAATTATAGAAGGTAAATAAATCCCAGAATGAAAAAGAAAAAAGAAAAAAAGGAGAGGCTGGGAGCTTCCGTCGCCAGGGGGCTTGGCCAGCCTGAAAACAGCCCTCAGCCCCTCACCCAGACTGGCCAGGCACCCCAGTGGGGACCCCCCACCCTAAAAGGGGTGTGGCCAGCCTGCAAACAGCCATCAGCCCCTCACTCAGGCTGGCCAGGCACCCCAGCAGGACCCCCACCCTGATCCGGGACACCCTTCAGGGCAAACCCAGCTGGCCCCCACCCATGTACCAGGCCTCTATCCTATATAATAAAAGGGTAATATGCAAACTGACCCTAACAGCAGAACGACTGGGAATGACTGGTCACTATGACACACACTGACCACCAGGGGGCAGATGCTCAATGCAGGAGCTGCCCTCTGGTGGTCAGTGCGCTCCCACAGGGGGAGCTCTGCTCAGCCACAAGCCAGGCTGACGGCTGCCAGTACAGCGGTGGTGGTGGGAGCCTCTCCCGCCTCCTCAGCAGCGCAAAGGATGTCCGACTGCAGCTTAGGCCTGCTCCCCGCTGGCAAGTGGACATCCGCCGAGGGCTCCCGGGCTGCCATAGGTATGTCTGATTGCCAGCTTAGCTCCAATCCCCTGGGGAGCGGGCCTAAGCCAGCAGGTGGTCACCCCGAGGGGTCCCAGACTGTGAGAGGGCACAGGCCGGGTTGAGGGACCCCCCCCACCCCCGAGTGCACAAATTTTTGTGCACTGGGCCTCTAGTATTTAATAAGGATAAAACTGGAATACATACCCAGGGCATTTCTGACTCCAAAGTCTGTCTTCATAATCCCTTAGTATCTTGTTCTAAAAGTAGCTTTGTTATCTACCTGAGTACAATAGCTTTTAAATATTTAGCTTAATCATAGGTAGACTTTCAAAAAAGATTAGATTACCTTAATAAAAACTATGTTTTTAAATAGTAAATAGGTGTTACAGAGCATTAGTTCCACATTTTATAACAACTTCCGAAATCAAACTGATCAATTGAAAAATCCTTGCATTAACTAACAAGTCCCACAACAGAAAGTTAAAAATGCTGGGAACAACAATTTCAGAATATTATTTCTGGAAAGCATGGAAGGGAATTCTTAATTCTGACTTGGATAAACAGGGCCCACTAATTGGCTTCCTCTCAATAAATGAATAAGAGGAGTCCTTTTGTCCAGGCTCAATATTAATTTAGTTGGTGTCAATATAAAGCAAAATGTTGGAATCAGGATGCATGATTTCTGGATCATATTTTTATGTTCAAATGGGCCATTCATGTACAATGTAAAAATAATTATAATAGGGACATTATCCACAACTGCTAATATTCCATTCTTCTTTTAAAGGAAGTAAAGGAGTGGTAGGAGGGGCAATGCAAAAACCAGGAAGTAAGCCTTGGGGATCCAGGACGTATAACCTCTGGTATTTTGGTGAGCAATGGACAGACAGGTTTGGATTTACACTAGATCATCCTGGTTAACCACTTGCTCAGGATAAAATCGTTTCTCAATTAAATCCAGTTTCCTAATCTGTAAACTCGTCTAGCACATGCATGTCCCCTTGGGAACGGGGCCATTTATTCGATGCTGTATTCTCTAAGGAGCCTATCACAGTGCCTCCAGAGTCGGCCTTCAATAAGTCTTGGCTACTGAAGTGAAAAGCTATTAAATCTTCCACAATCCTGTACACTGCGCAAATGGAAACCAAAGTTAAATAATGGTACTTAGGACAGTACCAATTATTTTCCCTTTTGTGAGCCCTCTTCGAACTGCTCACAGTACAACTACGAAGTAACCACGCCCCCTTAAATGGCTTCTGTGTTTGAATAGTCTGACCAAAATAGACAGAAGTTTTAAAGGATAAAAGACATTACAAACCACTTAGAGTAGGAAGTTCCCCAAGGTGGATCCTGTAGAGAATCTGCCCCATCGTAGTTAAAACACAGGCTGAGCAGGTATTACTGGTTTCTAGTTTGAACTCGTCTTCTTTACTCACACTTCAGATTTTATCTCTGCCAACTTAAAACTGATTAAGAATGTGGGTGAACTAAACGTTGTCCAAAGATCTGTAAAAACGATGTCTAGGATGCTGACATAAAAGGTTCCTATCCAGAGGTAAGATTTTTTTTTAAAAATCCCAGATTTACTATATGAACTGAAACTTGGGTGAAACAACCAAGAAGGAAGGTACTTATATCTTAGGTTTATAAGGAAAACAAAAAAATTCCACTAAGAACGACCCTTTCAACAGGGGCCACCTTAAGACCATCCT
>NW_005871126.1:4948228-4983624 GCF_000147115.1 Myotis lucifugus
TGTGTGAAGCTTGACCTAAAGCAGTGATTCTCAACCTTCTGGCTCTTTAAATACAGTTCCTCATGTTGTGACCCAACCATAAGATTATTTTCGTTGCTACTTCATTAACTGTAATGTTGCTACTGTTATGAATCATAATGTAAATATCTGATATGCAGGATGGTCTTAGGCGACCCCTGTGAAAGGGTCGTTCGACCGCCAAAGGGGTCGCGACCCACAGGTTGAGAACCGCTGATTTAAAGGGTCACTGAGTATTACTGAGGACCCAGGCGAGAGTTGGAAATCAGGTATTCATAATGGCCCCAAACGGCAGAGTTACTTTATTTTTCCCAAGAAAACAGAAAAGAGCAGATGGGCATTTAGCTGGCGCACACACAAAAAAACTAGGAATAGAAAACATGAACAAGAAGTCAACACCAGTTTTCCAGAGAACACAAACTCATTAGCAATAAACATCAGAGAGAACCTACCTGGAGGCATACAACCTCCTCTGAGACAGTATGACAGAAAGATCAAATATAAGTGGTTTCAAATACTGGTTCCTGGTCAACTAGCTATGATGTTGGTCAAGCTACTGTTTTTTGTCAGTCATGAAAAAGGGGATAGGAGCTTGTAATGCCTACCTTTACCCAACTATTTTGAGTATTAATGAAGAGAACATATGAAAAGACCCAGTTTGTTTGATACTTAATAGGTACTAAATAAATACGGGGGTTATATATTTTTTTCTGCATAAAATGAGGACATCAGACCAGGCTAGAATCCCATCCACTGTGAAATCTGTCTTAGATTTAGTTGTGTTGGTCCCTTTGATTTTTGTGAGTTCCTTTCCACCACCACCACCAGGACTAATAATGGTGCCATCTTATGTTTGACTTGTAAGGTGCTTTGTAGTTTAAAAAGCACTTGCTTTCATTATCTCACTCATTAGTCCTGACAGCAACCATCTGAGGTAGACAGAACAGTTAACTGCCATCAATTTGTGTATGAGGAGACTGAGAGGCAGGGAATTAAATGACTTGTCCTAGAGACCTAGACCAATTGAATGTTCATTTGTTCATTTGGTTATCTTTGTTCTATAAAGTTGCTGAAGTTCATTAAAAAGAAAGATGGCCTGTCCCTGTATAGAAAATAGGCTCCCTTTGCTTGTTTTCTTAAACGTTGATTTTATTTGTATCTTATTTTGAACTGTGCTTTAATTTGCCACATCTTTTTTAAAAGGCACAAGATAAACACTACCCATAAATCAGAGAAAACATCTAAACTCAGATAAAGTACATAAAAGTATACTGATGGGATGTTTGTTGATATGCAAAACACCTTCTGATGGAGTCCTAAATATTCCTCAATAATTTAATACATATGAGAATCTTTCCTGCATTCTACATTTACAGGTATAATTTATTTCATTGAGGTGGGGCTACAATTTTTACATGAAAAATAGCCTCTAAGTTGCTTTCTTCTCTACATACAAATAGTACCCCAAGGAATCAGGGGGGAATATACAGAGATCAGAGGATGAAATTCAGAAAAATCTATTCAGGTAGGAAAGAAAATATCCTTCATCTTCACTGATCTCCAACAGAAATTTAGCATTTCCTTCAATTATGAATGAATGCAAATAAGAAGCCACACTTGTATTAGCAGTATCTCTGATTTTTATCACCAACAGAATTCAGATATTCTATATCATATTATAGTCATTGCAGATGTCTTGGAATATTTACACTCATCAACACTTCAAAATTACCATAGTTATCAGACTCACTTCTAGACTTTATTTAATGTTAACAAAGAAGCAGATACTGCTATATCAATAATTTGTTTAAAAATTGTCATATCTATATTTCAATCCGATTGGCCCGCTTTGTAAACGTGTGCTTGTAATATAAATCTTAAAAGATTAAAAACTGCCGAACCGGTTTGGCTCAGTGGATAGAGCGTCGGCCTGCGGACTCAAGGGTCCCGGGTTCGATTCCGGTCAAGGGCATGTACCTTGGTTGCGGGCACATCCCCAGTGGGGAGTGTGCAGGAGGCGGCTGATCGATGTTTCTCTCTCATCGATGTTTCTAACTCTCTATCCCTCTCCCTTCCTCTCTGTGAAAAACCAATAAAATATATTTAAAAAAAAAAAAAAAGATTAAAAACTTCTGCTTCAAAGGATGGCTAAGACCCCGGAGAATTTCCCTCTTTGTGCTCTAAAATTCAAGGGATTTCCTCCTCCTCGCCCATCTCATCCACCCTGCCTGGCTTCAAACGCAATGAACTCAAAAACAGAAAACATGAAGAGTAAAATGTATGGCCAATTCTATATTCTATATCCCTTTTTTCCCCTCTCCTCAAATATGGACACAATGATTATTATTTACATCCGCTGCCTCTAAATCCATTTCCTCTCCTAAACTCCGAAATGTTCTCTTTGCTCCCTAAACCCTAACACCACTATCAGTGATAAAATGTCTACGGTAGACAAACTACAGCTTTTTAATACCCAAAGACCCATAATCTGTGTGGCTATACAATTGCTGGAACATGGTCTACCAAAATAAGAAAAAACAGCCAGGATAGGGAGGTGGGTGGGGGATGGAGGAAATGGGCTGGGAAGGAAGGTGGACTATTGGAAAGAGCTTTGATTTCTCATCTTCCTAGCAATTAGAAGGAAACAAGGAATGAAGGAAGGAAAACACGGACATACACATTCACACCCATGAAAACCACCATGTGGGTTGTGACACTGCTTTGGAAGGCAGAAGAAATAAGCGAGAGTGTGTCCCTTAATGGAAGAAAAGATGCACAGGTTGAACTGAGAAAACCGTGAAAAAAGAAGACAGGCTGGTTGGTTTTTGATAGAAGACAGCCAAGCACATAGTTCAAGTGTCCAAATAGGAAGCCCAGGGTTCCTCATATTCATATAGCTCTTCTCCCCAGTTTCCACACATCCAGAACTGGAGGCCCTCCCCTAAGCCATAGGAGCTATCTCCAGAAGCTCAGAGCTAGAGACACCTCATCACACTTGCTTAAGAAGCGAGGGGGAAGGCAAGATTACAGCAGAGTGATGTATCTGTCCAAAGAAATAATTGCAAAGGAATTTAAGTTTTCCAGTATTGTCAGTGCTGGTTTATAGGCTGGCTGGTTTAAGGACCGGTTTATTTACACAATATTGTTTCTAAGGGAAAATGTACTGCAAGTTCTATACCAATGATTTACATAAAGTCTTAACATGACTCATGACTGAAAACTACTTAAAAAAAATTTGTTTTCATTGATTTTTAGAGAGAGAAAGGGAGAGGGAGAAAGAGAAAGAAACATCAATCGGCTGCCTCCTGCATGCCCCCGATCGGGGAGCAAACCTGCAACCCGGGCATGGGCCCTGACTGGAACTGAACCAGCAGCCTTTCAGTACACAGGATGGCACCCAACCAACTGAGCCACACGGCCAAGGCCTGAGAACTACTTTTATTATTCTCAAAGTGCCAGATGACAAATGCAGCAACAAATTTAAAACAGTAAAAGTTTAAGAAATGATAAAAACATTAAGACAGTGGTAAATCTATTTTAAAAGAAATTAACAGGAATTACTTTGATATTTTACACAAATTTTAGTTGAGTACACTCCAAGTTATTAAACACTAGGATACACAAAGCATAAGTCAAGCTTAAATGTGATATATAAATTCAATGCTTTAAGATAAAATTTAAAACACACAAATGTGGACTATTTTTCTATGCTATTCCTCTATAAAAACTTTTTTCAATAAAAAGCCTTCTTTTCCTTTTTATACATAAAACACATTATCAACCAGAAAATCAAAATAAGAAATAGTATTTACATGATATAATAAAATGTTATTCTTTTAAAAGATACAGCAAAAATTGTGTAGGTATGGCTTATAAAATGTAAAATTAGAGTATTTTTGCAGACTTATGAGCAAAAATTAGCTTTAAAAAAGCATTTTGTTATTCTATAATTAATGTTCAAATAAGAATGTGACAGCTTATTGCTACTTCAAAATACTAGGATGAAATGACACATCAAGACTGTAAACACTAAAATTAAAAGGCCTACTATATTTTTCCAAAGTAACTGTGAAGGTTGACCCTTCTATACTTTCTAAATTATTACTTGCCTAATTATACCATCTTATTTTCACCCCCTCTATAATTTCAAGTACTATTTTATCACACCCTTCCTAATATAATATTTGGAATAAAATTTCTACCCAACATTTTTTGTAAGGTCCACATTCTAACAAGAGGAAATATTTAAGTGCTTTGTACCTTAAATTCACAAAGCAATCTGACAAAAAATGTAATAAGATCCTAAGCCTGAATGGCTGGACTAGAAAGTACATATAGAGAAGCTTCTTTATAATTTTGGTTTCTTTACATCTTAAAATTATACTATAAGGAAAAAAAAAGTCTTCATAAAAATGAGCTGAAAAAATGAATTATATCCAGCAATTCCACATTCAAGAAAAATTGATTTACCCACAAATAACCCATTTTCTTTGCCTAATTGCCTCAACAGAAAATATTTCCTCCCAAAGTGTTCAATATAACACTCTTATATGGAAGAGGAGTCACATTGTTTGCAGGTAGTTTTTATCGTGCGCTAACAGGTGGCGTGGGCCATTTTTGCTAATTTTTTGCGCAAATGTCAACGTTCAGTAAAATTACGATAACTTTAGTTTTACATATTTTTTTTCAATGAAACTTTTTGTGATTTACTATAAAATGTATACTGAATTATTTTTCTTAAATTTTAAACAGACAAATACTGGAAAACTCACTGGAAATTGAAATAAAAGTAATAAAATATGTAAAAATTCCAAAACGTATAAATACGTTTCCCCGCATACAATGTGTTAAAAAATCCATTTCTTATCCTATCTGATAAAAGGGTAATATGCAAATTAACCATCACTCCATCACACAGATGGTGGCGCCCAGTCCCCTCAGCCCTGCCGCTGGAGTGTCCGGTCCTGTCAGCCCCGCCGGGGGGAGCGGCGGCCGAGCGGCACGACTGGATCCGCCTTCAGGCGACGAGCCCCGGCATCCCACATGCCCCGGCCCGCGGAGGGAGGGAGAGAGGGCGGGCCTCTAGCCAGAGGCTGGCCGGGGCGCGGGACATTGGCATCGTTGCAGGCTTGGCTGAGGGACCCCCACTTACTCCCACCCCCCAGTGCACGAATTTCATGCAATGGGCCTCTAGTGAAAGAATAATGGAATGAATTAGTGGTCACCTTTTAAAAATAATCTACCAAGATGCTGGCAGAAAAAAGAAGTTCACCTGGCACATAATAGAAGCTCAATAAGTAATTGTTGAATAAAGGCATTTAGTGCTGAAAAACTTCCAGTGGGAATAAAATGAAAGTTGGAATAGCAACTTGTTCCTCTCATTCAAATTACTTAAATATAAGTTATGTATTAAGGAAAAACTTAAATTAAGGCAAATGTATACTAATTCCATTATACATTAAAATAAGCTTGTATTTTGATGTAAATATAAAGCAATTGCTAAAACAATAAACCTAACTGTAAACTTCCTGCATTTCCCCCAAATGATTGCATCAGAATAAAATTGCTTTTCAGAAGTTAAAAGATCTGATTTACATTAGATGAATAATGTTTCTTGGGGTAATTGTTCTACCCCCTCCCCATCTACTTGAGTGTGTGCAAATCTTTATTATGGGAACAAAACACTACCTTATGAGCCCAGGAAAATCCACTCATTTTGTTTTTTAAAAGGGATATCTAATTTGAATATCAGGATTATATTTCTTTCCTTTGCCCTGAAGGAAAGAGCATTTTCAGTTTTGTATCTGGCACCCACATACTCAATCTTGGTTAATTTCCAAAAGCACATATGTTATAGTAAATCCTCTTCTTTCAATGCCAGAAGTTTTTGCTCTCAGAAATTGTTTTACTGGCACATTCTCAACATAGTATTTCAATACCTGCTAATCCTGGAGAAACAAGAATGGCCAACACACTTTTAGAAAAGTAAAGGTTCCATTTTAAATCTATAAAAGGGGTTGACTTTTTCTTTGAACAAGATCCTATCTGTTAAATCTAAGAGTTTAAAAATAGTTCTCAATTTTGGGTGCACATTAGCATCATGGAGAGAGAAAGGGGTGTTCATTGTGTGTTTTAATACATAGCTATTAAACCTGTTAGCTCTTAATACATAAAGGATTTTCTTACAAATGAGGTAACAACATTTCAGTCTTAGGAAAGACAAGAGAAACATATTTTGGTCAATTCAAATGAAAGTTTCATGACATTTACTGAAATATTCTCCAGTGAAAACCAATGATTCACTCAAACTATAAGAGAGCGTGTGAGCCAGAGTGAGAGAGAGGCGCAAGAGTGCGGAAATTTGCTTTTTTCTTCCTTTTAAAAAATGGGGTTAAGTGAAAGACTAAAAGGAAAAAAGTCCATCAAAATACTTAAGTTTTTCCACTCTCTTTCTTAGGGAATGTACTAAACATTTCTAACATAAAATATTAATATATCCCTGCTAATAAGGAACGTGAATCTTTAAAAGCTTAAATAGGTTTTTAAAAGATACAATGCAATATACAGATCATATATTTTAGAACTGAACACTTGAAATCTATATAATCTTATTAATCAATGTCACCCCAATAAATTTATTAAAATTTAAAAAACAACCAAGAGCCAGACATTTCAATGAAAGAATGACGCTTCCATAATAAATCTTTGATTTAAATGAAAACAAAACCTTACTGCTATTTTTATAAATGCAAGCTATTATCATTAATGCTAATATTATTGATTTTATTTTAGTGTTTATTCATAAAATCTGAGTCACAAAGAAAATATGATTCTTAGCACAATATTAAGATTATAAAGTTTTTGTGCCCACCCCAAATTAAAGTTCAATTTATAAAGACCTCATTATAAAATGTCAAAAATTTAAAATTCATACTAGTTGACCCATCAATTCTACACCTGTGAACTTACCTGAATAAAATGCCTTAAGGAATTTATGTTCAAGGATGTTTTTCATAGAACTAAATTATCTTAATAACAAAAGAATTATTTGGTATATTATTAACTAACCACTGGAAACAGGAAGCTAGTGGAATATATTATGATATACCTTTATAATACAAAACTGCGTAGTCATCTATCTATCTAAACAGGGAATATGCTAATTAGATGAGCGTCATGACCGCTCAGGAGATGGGCGGGAGGGGACTGTGTGCTGCCCCCACCCCAGTGGCCGCAGGGAGGCTGGGGTTGGGGGCGGGCAAGAGTGGAGACACAACACACAGGAGCACCTGCCCCCACCCCAGCGGACACAACGCGGCAGCCAGTGCTACGTGGGTCAGGCGCGGGTCCCGGCCCCCCGCAGGGTGCCTCCTCATGCGATTTCAATCACGTGCTGGGCCTCTAGTCTATATATAAATACATATATATATATGCCTAAGTGACTGAATGACCGAACAATCAAACAACCAGTCGACAGGTCGCTATAATGTGCACTGGCCACCAGCGGGCAGACGCTCAACACAGGAGATGGCTCCCGGTGGTCAGTGCACTCCCACAGCAGGAGTGCCACTCAGCTGACCCCTACCAGCCTGGCGGCAGCCACTCTCTTCCTCAGTAGTCCTGCAGGTCCAAGCTCCGGAGAATGGTCCAGGCACCAACAGACTGGCACTGCCAGCATGATCCCAACAGCGCTGTTAGCCTCCTGGATGTTGGCCTTGGGCACCGTGGCCGCTTCCCCTCCCTAGACACTCCGCAAGGAAGAAACTATTAAAATCGGCCAGGTGGCTCCTGACAACCAGCATGAACATCAGCGGGATGGATCCGGATCCTGGGTCGGCAAAGGGCATCCCACCGTCCCGCCTAGAGGGCCAATTATGTCCCGCCTCCTGACCCCCCTCGGGATGGGTGGCAGACGCAGGGCTCATGGCTGGAGAGTGCCGCTGCAGCGGCGCAAGCCTCTCCCAATCGGGACTGACTGGGCGCGAGCTCACAGCAGGTGCAGTGGGACCAGGATGAGCGGGAGCAGCAGCAGGAGCGGCAGGTGGCATGGATAGCAAGTTTTGGCCCAATCTCCACAGGCCACCCCGAGGGACCCCCACCTGTGGATGAATTCGTGCAACGGGCCTCTAGTCTATCCTATCTAATAATAGACAAACATGGTAATTGACCGTACCTTCGGTACACCTCCCACTGGCTAATCAGCGAGATATGCAAATTAACCAACAAAGATGGCAGTTAATTTGTATACGTAGGCGCAAAGGGCGGAGCGAAGACTGAAGGTGGCTCCGGCCGGAGCAGCAAAGGCTTGAAGGCGGCTCCGGCCGGAGCAATGGCCTGGTCCCGGGTGCCGGAGGAAAACTGATGCTGGCAGCCAGGGGAAGGGAAGGCCTATTGCAAGAATCTTTTCGTGCAACAGTCCTCTAGTATATATATAAAAGCCTAAGCAACCATTTGACCATTCGACCAGTAGCTATGACACACACTGACCACCAGGGGGGAGACACTCAATGCATAGGCATGGAAACATGGAACAGACTGATGAATCTCAGAGGGAAAGGGGGAGGGCGGGAAGAGATTAACCAAAGATCTTATATGTATACTAGAGACCCAGTGCATGGATTCGTGCACCGGTGGGGTCCCTTGGCCTGGCCTGCAGGGATTGGGCCAAAACTGGCTCTCCAACATCCCCTGAGGGGTCCCAGATTACAAGAGGGCGCAGGTCAGGCTGAGGGACCCCACCAGTGCATGGATCCGTGCACCGGGCCTCTAGTTATAGAATAAGAAACTGTCACCAGTGGTTGGGGAAAGAAAGGGACTGAAGTGATAGAGTAGGACTATCAGTCTTCTCATAGCCCTTTATATTGCTTGAACTTATCATCAGCATGTACTGATTTTCTAATAATTACTAGAAAGATGTCAAAGACTATTTAATAGAAAAATGTTCCAAATCATTAAGTGAATCAAGTTATGAATATGTACCAGTATACTATGACCCCAATTTCTTATGTATGTAAATATATAGGAAGGAAACAAAGACTATATGCCAATAGTTTATATAAATAGGTGATGGAGTATAGGTAATTTTTTAAGTAATTTTCTAGATTTTCCAATAGGAGCATGTATTTCACTTACATTAAAAAAAAGTTTTTCTCGTAATATATTGTTATGCCCCATTTAGCTGCTATATAAATGTCATAGTTAAAAATCCTTTGGTTTAAAAGAAAGGAGTAATTTATGATCCAGGCCTATAAAATCAGGCTATAAAGTAAATAATGATGATGATGATACAGTTATGGGGAGGTGATTATCAGTGTCCAATAACACACACTTTAAAAAATTAATACTAGAATTTGATATATATGAGTTACAATAAATAAATTTAGGAGAAAGAAAACATTACATTATAAAAAGTTATTTACTTAACATATACTAAAAAAAGATTTAACAGAATGAAAATAAAATAAGTCCATGGATGATAGATACATACCAGTATGTTAAGTAAAATTGGGGGGGGGGGGATCGACTCTCACTAACAATCACAGAAGCTGACTACGCTCTGCCATACTATATCCTAAATTCCACTAGACAGACCGTCACCTGAAGGAGCCACATCATCTTGCCATAATAAACAGCTTACTATTGCCAATTATACATAAATTGCTAGGTATGAACATGCAATCCTGGATAGACATAAAAAATAAAACTCACTAAGGCCACTAACACACTCCTTGCCTATGTTTACAATTAAGGAATACTGCAAATGTTTAGGGTAGTAATTTTGACTGGTAACATTAAAAGTTTCCTTTTACCTGACTTCCTTTTAACTGAAAAATTTTACCTATTCTAATATGCACAGTATAATTGGCTTTAAAAGAAAATTTAATCAGTACAATGTCCAGGAAAAAACAGTTTAAAATTAATGCTATTCATTACTTTAAGTAATGCTATTTTGGCACTAAGTAAACTGTACAGAGTTTTAAATTAAATGCTTAACAGTGGAATACTACAGGGTGGGGCAAAAGTAGGTTTACAGTTGTTTGTATGTAAAATAATACAATGTCTAACAAATAACAATACAAGAATAAACTCCATGTTTCCTGTACTCACAACTGTAAGCCTATTTTTGCCCCACCTAGTATGCAGAGGTTAAAATTATAATGACTATGCGGATTTGTAAGAAAGTGTTATAGCAAACATTCAGTGAAAAAAGCAGACTGCTAAAAAAGGAATGTAGATTATGGCTGCAACTATATGAAATTGGGTGATGGTGAAATTGTGGGTAACTATTTCAAAAAATAATTTATTATTATGGATATATTATTGTTTCAATATATATGGCAATTTTTTCTAAGCCTAAAGGCTCAGTTTGCTTATTTTGAGGTTCAGATTTTAAGTAAAGGGATAAGAATCAAGTCGAATGTGCAGCTGTTTGCTTCTAGGAATACAAACAGGAAGAAATAAACAGAGGGAGGATAATGTCTGTGAGATTGGGCTAACAACTTCATTCCCAGCTGTGTTTTAATTTGTATTACTAAATAGTAACACACTCTTTTCATGATAGAGGCTGAGAATTTCCATTTGTGCCCAGTGAAAGTTAGAGGCACACTAGAAAAGTCTTAGAATGTTAGATTCAGTAATTTGCTGTCTGGTCTATATTCTAAATTGTACAACATCAGTTGAATTATTCAGGAGTTAATTCTAATTTAATGCCATGTAAAAGCAGAGAGGATGATAGAAATGCTTGATCACTTATCAATGACTTAAAATCCTATACAATAAAACCCTATTATGCAAATCGACCGAACGGCAGAATGACCAGTCATTATGACGTGCACTGACTACCAGGGGGCAGACGCTCAATGCAGGAGCTGCCCCCTGGTGGTCAGTGCACTCCCACAGGGGGAGTGCCACTCAGCCAGAAGCTAGGCTCACAGCTGGTGAGTGCAGCAGTGGTGGCGGAAGCCTCTCCTGCCTCCACAGCACCACTAAGGACCACTAAGGACCCCTTGGGGGATGTCTGACTGCCAGCTTAGGCCCACTCCCCAGGAGGAGGGGAGGAGAGTGGTCCTTAGCTGGCAGTTGGACATCCCCCGAGGGGTCCCAGACTGGGAGTGGGTGCAGGCCAGGCTGAAGGACCCCCCTCCCCCCACCAGTACACATTTGTTGTGCGCTGGGCCTCTAGTATAAATATAAGAAGGCTAGGCAAATTAAAATCATGCCCTTTTTGCGGAGGTAAGACAATTAAGTCAATAATAAAGCAAGCTGATATAGACTGAGGTCAGTCCTAATTGCAAAAAGCCCTGTTCTTTACACTTCAAAACTGCAGCAAGATTTTACTATAGTCAAAGAGATTAGGGAGGCAGAGATATGTTCAAATGGAGGTGAAGCAATACCTTAGCAGGTGAATGTGTTCTTACAGCTACTTTAGACACTAGTTCTCCCTTCCCCCCTTTTCTCCATTTATTTATTTATATTATTGATTCTAGAGAGAGGTAGAGAGAGAGACACACACACATTGATTGGTTGCCGCCCGCCTGTGCTGACTGGGGATCAAACCTGCAACCTAGTTATGTGCTGTGGATGGAAATGGACCCCACAACCTTTTAGTGTTCGAGATGATGTTCCAATCAACAGAGCCACCCCGCCAAGGTATTTTTTTTTCTTTTAAATGAGAACTGTAATGTCAATGGAAGCCCGGACCCGAAAGAAATCAAAATGGGAACATTCAAAAATTTACTATAAAATAGAGATTTCTCAAAGCTATCAATTTTTAATGCCATCAGCCTAAGATGACTACCTTTACACAGGACGCTTGAGATTATAAGAAAATACACTAATTTTCAACCTAATTTTATAGAATTAATTTTTTTTTCTAATTTCATTATAAACTTGACCCTAGATTTATGGCAACAGCTGTATCAGTTGAAATGTGTGCAAATTTTTTTTATTTTCTACTTTTCTTTAAATATATTTTTATTGATTTCAGAGAGGAAGGGAGAGGGAGAGATAGAAATATCAAAGATGAGAATCACTGGTGATCAAGCCCGAAACCCAGGCATGTGCCCTTGACCGGAATCAAACCCGGGACCCTTCAGTCCACAGGCTGATCCTCTATCCACTGAGCCAAACCGGCTAGGGCTGGAATTTTTTTTAAAAAAGCTGATCATAATAGAGATGACAAAAGTTACATAAAATGATTAATAAGCTCCATATGTGGGTATTATTTAAAACTTATTGCTTTTTAAAAAAAATTGGTGAATTTTAAATAATCAGATCACTTATTATTTATATTGCAGATGAAAATATTACCATAAAGCTCAATTGCTAAAAGATGTTTTGCAGTAGGGTACAGACCCACGACTGCCAACCCACTCCGAGCCTGATTCCCAGCTCTGCCAGTTCTCTAAGGCTTAGGTTCCTCATTTCTAAGGAGATGGAATGCTTACACAGTGACAGGTACATTGAGTGCTCAATAACTAGTGGGAAGGTCTGCATGGCATATGCAGCAAATGACTTAATGCATATAAAACGCTCAGCGGAGTGCTTGAAGCATAGTTAAGCATTCCATAAATAGCAGGAATTACATAAAAAGTAGACAAGAACTTAGAACAGCAAATACAATGAATGTAGTCTCTAATTCAGTGATGGCGAACCTTTTGAGCTCGGCGTGTCAGCATTTTGAAAAACCCTAACTTAACTCTGGTGCAGTGCCACATATAGAAATTTTTTGATATTTGCAACCATAGTAAAACAAAGACTTAAATTTTTGACATTTATTTTATATATTTAAATGCCATTTAACAAAGAAAAATCAACCAAAAGTATGAGTTCCCGTGTCACCTCTGACACGCGTCATAGGTTCGCCATCACTGCTCTAATTCAATTGTTTTCTCAAAATCTGAAAAAGTAAAAAAACAAAAAAACCCACATTCCTAGCATGCAATTTTTTATCCCTAATGTCTAGTACCATAGGTTCCTAGCAAATAGTAGGTATAGGATAAACATTTTCACATTACTAAACAATGACTATCAAAATCAATTATGAAGCTGAGTACTACTAGTTGGTAGACCTTCTCTATTTCATCCTTGCATCCCAGTGCCTGGAAGATTATGTAACACAGTATTCAGCTAATTTCATTTTTTTCCATTCAATTAAAATATACATTTATTTGAAAATTTAAAACTTTAAAATCAATGCATGGGGTTTTGTGTTTGGATGATGACATATACAAGGGTAAGGGCCAGGTCTGTCTAGTTCATTACTATCTTCCTAATAGGCAGTCAATGTTTAACACATATTAGGGACCCAAATACCGAAATAAATGCAGGCTTTTTTTTTTTTCATGTTCTGTAGAAATAGGAATAACTCCTAACCAGAGTTCATACCAAACACAGATGAGAAGGCGATAATGAAAAATTACTTCTGGGAAGGCGTTTTAAGAAAAAAGTCTTGGTTTATGTCCAGTGTATTTCAATAAAGCTAGAGAAAAAGGAAACAAGGACTTGGAAGTGACAAGTAGAATAAGCTGATCACAGTAAAGGCCTAACAGCAATGTTATCATTATGGATCCCATAAACATTTACTCTGAATAGCACAATTTTTGTGTGCTTTCTTAACAAAACTTAAACATAACAATTCAGTGCCGTGTATAGTTTTACCAATAATACATGCTTTATTACCCGAGAAGCTCCATACAACCAACTTTCTAAAGTAAAAAGTCAACTTTCCACACTGCTCTATAAAAATCTCTAATTATTTCCTCTTCTGTTTCCCAGAAGTTATAATAACTGGTTAGGCTCTATGCCCTAAACAAAGCAAGGAAATGCTCCTACTTAGTCTTTTTGACCCCTCTGCCAATTAAAGAGCATACTCCAAGGGAGGTCCCTGCAATAGCAACTTTGAAAGATAATAACTAACAGGAAACCTCAAAAAGCAAGATTATAAAATGGAAATTATTTTCTAAACAAATAATTCTTTCAAAAAAACCAAACAAACAGAAATAATATGTAGCAAATTATAAAAATTACCTTCTCTGTATATGTGGATCTACCTATATAAACTATTACTGAGAAAAGGACCCTTCATTCCACATACACTTTTCAGGAATGTCACTGAACATAAGCAAGATTTTCATTCAGAGATGAGTTTTTTCCAGAGAGCTATGTGAATTGTTTCGAGGGCATGAGTACACCAATGGTCCCCAACTTAAAATGGTTCAAATTACGATTAATTTTTTGAATTTATAATAGTGCAAAAGTGATACCTGTAATAATTACGAGATATTCAATATTTTATTATAAACTAGGCTTTGTGTTAGATGATTTGACCCAAATGTACGCCGTATGTAAGTGTTCTGAGCACATTTAAGGAAGGCTAGGCTAAGCTATGGCATTTGATCAGTTAGGTTTATTTAAATGCATTTTCAGTTCAGCGTGGGTTTATTGGGGTGTTACCCCATCATAAGTCTAGAAGCATCTGTATTTGGGTCAGTAAGGTGTTATGCTTAGTTCCACAGAAGCCAGAAAACATTACTATTCTCCTCTATGTGTTTGATTATGAGAAATTCTATCTATAATAGAATCTTATCACCTAAGTGGAGGCCTTTGCAATCTTGAGTGCAGAGCAGTAACAAATTTTAGATAAAGATTAATAATATTTTATGCCTGAGACTACAATTCACACAATTAAATTGTTATTGTCTTTTACATATTCTATTCCAATTTGATTCTAGGTAGATCACATTTACAGTCCTGATAATGGTGATTCCAAGGATCATTTAAAAATCAACAGTCCCTGCACAGGCCGGGTGGCTGGGCTGGTTGGAGCAACTTCCCATACACCAAACGATGTGAGTTCAATTCTCAGTCAGGGCACATACCTAGGTTGCGGGTTCAATCCCCGGCGGGGGGGGGGGGGGGCATATAAGGCAACTGATTGATGTCCCTCCCCACCCAAATCAATAAAACATATCCTTGGGTGAGAAAAAAAAATCAACAGGCCTCCAAACCACACTAGAGGTGGATTGTCTGACTAAAGACTATCAGAGAAACAGAAACGGGAAACCTGAAGAAAAATCAAGGTTTAGGGACTTCGTAGGAAAGAATCTTGCTTTCTTCCATTCCTGGCAGAGGCTCTCTTACTAGATAGAGTTGCATTCATTATTCACAAGCATCTAATAAAAGCATTTTATTTAATCTCATGATCAAAACAGGTTCAGAATTGTCTGGATTTCCTTCTTGCCAGGGAAAACAGCTGGTATTATAAAAACACACCTAAGCTATTTTACATAGAGCCTGTCTTCCAAATATGTGACAATGAGCTTTCTGATAAGGACTAGCCAGCAACGTAGCCGGCAACATAAACAAATATAAGAATTAAAATGAAAAAGAAATAAAAGGACTGGAAAGGGGGAAAAAACACTTTGTCATAACTTACAGAAGATAAAGAATTAGGTTAACATTAAGAATTATATTCATCAAAAGATCACTTAAAGGAAGAGAAGGCAAGCTACAAACTCAAATTTACAGAAGATTATTATCTATATTAAACAAACAAAAATCACAAGAAGACACCAAGAAAAGTGAACAAAAGATATAAACAGGCATTTCACAGAGGAAGAACATGAATACACAATGAACCTAATAAAAGATGCTTAGTTTCATTAATCTGGGAAATTCAAAGTAAAAGCCACAATAAGAAAACATTTGACTACCACCGGATTGGAAAAAAATATAAAAGTTAGACAATATCAAGTACTGACAAAGATATGAAGCAATAAGAACTCATGTACCACTGGAGGGGTTATAATAGTACAACCACTTTGGAAAATAATTTAGATTTATTCAATAAAGTTGAAATGCACACACCTTACAACCTCAATTATATTCCTAGTTATTTTTCTAGAGAAACGCATACAAATGCACATGAGGAGATATACAATAATCTATATATATAAAAGGCTAATATGCTAATGTCCCCTGGGGAGTTCGACCGAGATTGGGAGTTTGATCGCTCGCTATGACGTGCACTGACCACCAGGGGGTGGCGTCGAACAAAGGAAGGCCCCGGCTGGCAACTGGAAAGCCCCCATCGGCTCTGATTGCTGGCCAGGCTTAGGGACCCTACCCATGCACGAATTTCATGCACCGGGCTTCTAGTGTTCACATAATAGCCATAAAACAGGAAGCAATGTTCACCAATGGGAAATGGTTAAATTATAGTATAAACATACAAAAAAAATTAAAATGAACTACATCAATTGTGGATGAATCTCACAAATAATACACTTAACACAATAAGCAAATCACATAATGAGTAATTTCCCTTTTGTAATATAAAAAAAAAAGGCAGGGGAAATTAAACCATGCACTGTATATGGATTCAGGCATATGTAGTAAAATTTAAAGAAAACCATAAGGATGTTATAAACACAAAATGAAGGATGGTGGCTACCTATGGGAGGCAGAGGAATGGGAAGGAGGGGCAAGAGGGACCTTCAAAGGTCTGAGCACATTCTATCTAGAGGAGTGGTTCTCAACATTGGCTGCACATTAGAATCACCTGGGAATCTTTCTAAAATCCTGATTTCTGGGCCCCATCCTCCGGAAATTCTGTTTCTTTGTTACTAATGTTGTGGCCCAACCCCATGACAAAGAAACAGAATTTCCGGAGGATGAGGCCCAGAAATCAGGATTTTAAAAAGATTCCCAGGTGATTCTAATGTGCAGCCAAGGTTGAGAACCACTGTTCTAGAGCTAAAGTTTAGTTTCATGTGTAATGGTTATTCATCTTGCTTTCCTTTATCTCTGCTGTATTATATTCATTTGGCATGTATTACATTTTTCATAATGAAATAATACACATACTCAAAAAAGGTTTTAAACTGTCTTAGATCAGATAAATGCAGTAGTAAAATATTTCACCCAGAGATTAGAAAATTGCTAATTGCATAAAATAAACTCACCTGTATTGTACAGTTTAAATTACACAGATTATTTTAACCTGCCTTGCTCCTTTCAATGGAACAAGTATGACCAAAGAGTTAGAGGCAAGAAAGTAATTATTATTAATTATTCCTCATGTTACAGAGTTCCTACTTATGAGCTTAGAGTAAAATTATTTCCAGGTGGTTCTGGGAATTTGTAAATCTCCCACTGTTGTCATTCCTATTTTGCTGCCTATTAGGCAACTTTGTGGTTTAAAGATTATGAAATTTTGCTCTGGTTCACCACACAGTTTAAACTTTCCAAGTGACTAAGAGCAAAAGGAAGAGATTAAATATTTACATTTAAAATATCTATTTTGTTAATACCAAGTAAAAAAGACTTTAGAAACAAAAACTGGAAAATGTTAATCTGAAAAGCCTGATCTTTGGATTTCAGACTTGATTTAGTATTTGATATATAGCACTACATAAAGTAATTAAATCATTGTTCTTTAGCATTTGCATATATCATTAATGTTTGATATTTTTAAATAGTCTGCATTAGGAAAATGTCATGTTTAATTTAAAAAATGATACTTAAAATATTCTGACAAAAACTTACAGTAAAAATTCTGATGTAATAAATGAGTTCTATGTCTGTCTAGTAAGTAAGCTCCCAAGAGTTCACAACATGTCTACCTAAGCCCCTGGGCTAACCACTACACTGTTGGTCAAATGTCTTAGCCTCTGTCTGTTAGCCTCAGGGTCACTTTTCTCTAATATTCTACTGAACCTAAATCCATCAGACCTCTCAGTGCCCAAGGTCAGACAGTCTCCATTCCATTTCTCAATCCATCCCTTAAACCAACATTAGCCCTACGATGTTTTGCTCTGTTTGCCCCTGACCTAGCCTCAATCTTGTAAACTAGACTACCATGGAAGTGGTGGTCCATCATTAGCAAACTCCCCTCTATCCTCAACCTCTTCTCAAAGCATTACCCCAATATCCTGGCTGTTAAAGACTTCCCCCTGAGGACAACAGCTGCCCTGCTGCACCAACAGCAGCTATTTATTCCCTACTGTTCATGGTCCTTCAACTACCCAAGCCATTCACTCCCTTAATCCCAGGACCCTGTCATACTCATAACATGGCCCATCTGAAGTCATCACGTCAGTGACCAAACTCCAGCAATACAGCCCTCAACCTCCCAGCAAGCGTGTTAACCACTCTCCCTCTGTCTTGGGAGAGTCTCTATCCCAACCCATTAGATGTCTTCTTGCTCCACTTCCCTCCTTTCCAGCCTAAAGTCCAACGATCTGTTTCAACAAATTTGTCATACCCTAAATTCTCCTCTGCCTTCCTTTGCATTTATCTGGAAAAAAACCCTTTGTGGTTCCAACTATTCGTTTTCTGGTGAGCTCCCACTCCCATGACCCTCTCTTAAAGAATCTATAAAGATTTAATGAATGTCTACAATATACCAGAGACATAGCATATAATACTCTGTATTTTAACACGTTGCTCACTTGTTTATCACACGTTTTTTATTATAAATATTTATTGAGCATCTCCTAAGACACTGACTTAAGCTTTGAGAATTCAGTAGTGAATAGATCAGAGGAGGTCCCTGCTCTTGTGAAGCACAAGTCTCAGTGGAATTAGACAAATGACAAAAGTAAATGAACAAGAACTTGAGCCACTGGTAAGTGCCACAAGGAAAATAAAATTTGGTAACGTGACAGTAAATGCCTGGTCAATGGGTTTTGGGCGTGGGCCAGACATAGGCTTCTCAGACATGGCAGGTTCAGTTCCAGACCACCTCTATAAAGCAAATCATAATCTTTTTGATGGTGGAGGGTCTTGCCTTCAATTGTAAAAAAGACCCACAAACACACAACATTTGTGAAGTGTAATAAAGCAAAGGTATGCCAGTACTTGAAAGCCTTCTCAGAAGCACACTGAAACCTACAGTATCTTCTTCACCTCCCACAATGGAAACACTAAGGCCCATTCTGAACCTTAAACTGATGCAGCCTCAATGAGACTACCAACCAACTATATACATCATCAAAAGGAAAAAAACCCTACTCTAGAGGATTTAGGTACTAAATGTTTTAATAAAGAAGACTCACAGCTCTGGCCAGGTAGCTCAGTTGGTTAAAGCGTCATCCCGATACGCCAAGATTGCAGGTTCAATCCCGGGCCAGGGCACATACACAATCAACCAATGAATTCATAAATAAGTAAAACAACAAAATGATGTTTCTCTCTGTCTCCCCCCCCCCCCGCCCCTAAAAGCACTTAAAAAAAAAAAAGGTAAAAGAATCTCACACACATGTCCACTTAACTTTCTATGTAATTGAAGGAATACATGACAAGCAGTGTGGCCATGATCAAGTATAATCCCATATTTGAGACAGAGAAACTTCAATTCAGCTGGGTTCTGTAATTTGGGGGCACGTGTGTTATATGGATTATACAAATCCTCCAATTCTTTGTTCTCTGTCTCCACAAGCTTTACAATATGAGTTTGTAACGCTTCCCTATTTATCCAGTCCTTGAATCTGAGCTGGCCTTGTGTCTTTCTTTGACCAACAGAAAGCAGTGGTCAAAGAACGCTGTCTGAATTCTGAGTCCAGGCCTCAAGAGACATAGAGCACTTCTGCTCATTCACTTTTCCAGTATAAATGACACCTGCTTTCACCACAAGAACAAGCCTACTGGAAGACGAGAGATCATGTAAAAGAGAGCCAAGTTCAGATAAGGCCATTCTAGACCAGCCAAGATGAGCCAAGTCTCCCACTTGACTCACAATTGATCCCACACAGCAGTCAACCCAACAGAAACTAGAGGAATTGCCCAGCCAACCCAGAGATGTGTACACAATAATATAGTTCTTTCTTACGCCACTGCATTTTTTGGATGGTTGGCTTATATAACAAGATGAATTAATCATATCTATTCACGCTGGATAATCAATTACACTTCTCCTGTAATGATTTTCAGGAATTGAAGCCAAAAGTTGTGAAATATTTTAATTTAGGTGTCTTCTGAAATGAGACTTCAATAGCAGGCCAGGCAGGAAGTATTATTTGCAGAAAGGATTTAGAATCTCATCACAGGGTTTCATTTCTCCTACCAATAATACTGCTTGTTTTCAACTTAGAGTTTCTTTTGCAGCTGTGCTGAGAAGAGAACTGCAGTGTGTGTGTGTGTGTGTGTGTGTGTGTGTGTGTGTGTGTGTGTGTGTAAATGCAAAAATGGGGGATTAGAAGACAAACCAAACTGTTGATATGTATAACCTCCTGGGGTGCAGAGTATGGGGGGTGGGGAGCATAAAAGAAGACTCGACAAACTGTTCCAGGAGCAATAGCAACATTTCCCAATAAATCTTCCTTGGAATACAGGCTATAGGGCCTGACCTGAAATTGTCACAGATAATTACTAGTTAAATCACATGAAGCAATCCAAAGGTCAAGTGACAACTTAGTCAAGTACTTACAAATCACACATTCACGTATACATACATATGTGACTCTAGCCATCCATCCATCCATCCATCCATCCATCCATCCATCCAACTATCCATCCACGCACACGATCCTGGGCTGTACTCTCTTAATCACTACTAAAGACACTTACCCTAACCTGTGAACTCTGCTACATCTTTTTCACTCAGAAATGGGCAACAGCAGTTCTGGTATAATACAATGGTATTTTGCAAACCAACCCAGCAGAAGATACCAATTGCTGATCCCTTATACTACCAATTGTATTAGCTGTCAATGTGAAACCAAGATGAACAAAAGCTTAAGACTCGATTTACCCAAGTACTCAAATGTTTCTAAACTACTTGGGCTTACATGCAAGCTCATGAATTGCTTTTATTTTTTAGGTTTAAGGCTTTATGATATAAATTCATAGATATTAAATTAAGGATGATAAATCCATCCACATCCTCACCTAAGCCCTTGCAAACATCACTAGCTTTTCACAATAGGCTTTCTTACTGATGCAGAAGTGGGTCTCCAAATCTTCTGAATACAGTTGTCCATACAGGTACTGCTGATGGATTAGAGTTGCAATGCTAACTGAAACTCAGTTACCATGTCTGGTAGTCCATTACATCAATGGTCTGCAAGAAACCACACCTCCCAGTATTTACAGGCTGTGTCCTCTCCCACTTTTCATTTTGGCCTTGGTCATGCAACCTGCTTTGGCTAATAGGACATAAGCAAGCATGATGCAGTCAGAGATTTTACAAGCCCTAGCACACTGGTGCTTGTCCCCTTAGCATGTTCCCTTAGAAGACAGCTGCCATGTTATAAAGAAACTCTAAATAGACCACTAGGTGGTAAGAGGCCACGAGGAGAGACAGTGGATATTCCAGCCACAGCCAAGTTCCAGCCAAAGACTTCTGCATGAATAACCTCAGTGATACCACACATAACAGAAGAACAGCCTAGCTGAGCCCACTCACCTACAGAAAGGTGCGGAATTATGTATATATATCATTGCTGTTTTAAGCCACTAAATTTTGGAGGCTGTTCCAAACCAACTGAATCACTAATAACAATCCACACAGATTCTCCATCAGTTACCTTTCAATTTTATCAGTCCAATCAAGGGAATTTATTGCAGGTACGAAGAAATGGTGGCACTTTCACATGCTGTAGGAGAGAACATAAATCTGTACAAATCTTCTAGAGAGCAATTTGGCAAAATGTTAAGTGATGAACCTTTTAAAAAACGCATATCCTTTTCCGTCAATAATTCCAAGTCTAGGAAACAGACATGCACATAAGAATGTTATATAAGAATTTTCCTCACAGCAAAAGCTGGAAACACAGACATCTAAAAATAGAGGAATGATTAAAGTATTATGTATTCATAAAACAGAACATCATAGTTTTTTTTTAAAAAAATCTACTGAATAGCCCAGCCAGTATGGTTCAGTGGTTGAGAGTTGACCCATGCAGCAAGAGGGCACTGGTCTGATTCCTGGTCAGGGCACATGCCCAGGTTTTGGGCTCGGTCCCCAGCAGGGGGTGTGAGGAGGCAGCAGATGGATGTTGATGTTTCTCTCTCATTGATGTTTCTATTTCTCTCTCCCTCCCCCATCTTCTCTTTCTAAAATTCAATAAAAAGGAATAAAAAAACATGTGAAATCTATTGAATAAATATATAATGACATGGGAACACATAATGTACATTTTTAATGATTTTGAGAGAGAGGAAGGGAAAAGGAGAGAAAGGGAGACACAGAGAGAGAGAGAGAAACATCAACTGGTTGCCTCCTTGTATGGACCCCAACAGGGGACTGAACCGGCAACCTGGGCATGTGCCCTGATTGAGAATCCAACTGGTGACCTTCCAGTGCACCGGACAATGCTCCAGCACCAACTGAGCCACACTGGCCAGGCCAATAATATAAATTTAATTAAAATAGTATTTAATGCAGGATTAGTGATAAGACCCAAATCTTTTAAAAAATGATCATGCATATATACAAAAATATTAATATAAATTCTCTGTGCATAGTAACAAGACTGGGTGGTTTTGGGTTTTTTTCCTTCTTTATACTCTTCAGTATTTTCCAAATGTTCTATAATAAAAATGCGTTACTTCTATAATCAGAAACAACACATCATAAAACAGGTTGGGAAAAAGCATGCCCACGAAACAGACATATTATTTCTCTGATAGATTTATTGTTTAATTTGGAATCCTCTGATATTTCTTTACTAAATTTTTTTAAATGCCGCAATTATTAGAATGCACCTATATTCTGTGATGGAACAACTTTTAAAAGTAAATGCATTGCAACAGATGAATTTTCAACAGAAGAAAAAACCAACACTATAACATGCTACTTTCCCTCTATCATTGCCTTGTGCTATAAGAACTGGGCAAGGAGTGACATTTCTTTTTAGGATTCTGCCATACTGTCCTATTTTACTGAGCTTTAAATTTTAGGTTGAACAGCTTTATAATATTTAATGAAATGGGTATTATATGCACTTTCAACCAAGTTCAGCAAACCCTGTTGGAATTGATTCAATATGAAGATTAAAACGAATTTTCATCTCAGAGATAAATTCTCCCCTTTTTTATTTTTAAGATCATGTCTATCCAAAGAAATAATATGTGTAATGAACCTAAGTCATTTGGAAGGGAAAGGGGAAACAAAACCCACGCAGAACATCACTGGGAACATGTAGTGGGCAAGTTTTGGTAGCATATGACCGCAGCACTGACACGGTTTGGGAGTTACTCTCTGAAGTGGCCAGTAATTTTCGAAGAACCAAAGGGAATCCCTGGCCTACCATAGCAGGGTGGAGTTTTGATCACAGTGAAGTTCCACCGCCTGGTTTCCTCAATCATCCCTGCCCACGACAGCCAGTAGAGGATTGGTTTCTCTTGTTTTCTTGCTCAGAATTCAACACTTCCTCTTCATTCTCACAGGTACAGGCCTAAACCTGGACTAAAAATACGGCAATGTACATACCACACATTTTCAACTACTCCCCCTGAAATGGAAGGCAAAGGCTTCCTTAAAGAGCAGTGAGAAGTCTGGAGGGCTTCTCTCGGGTGCTTCTATAGTTACTAGCCACTTCAGAGAATAATTCCCAAAGGCACAGAGGTTACTCCCAAGTGGTTCATTAAACTTCTATCATCTGTACAACATGAGGACTATTTTCTATTCCTCCCACGGACTAGTATTTTCCAATTTGGTCCGCATTCGCTTTACCAATGCTATTCCTGACAATATAGACTTCAATATCTCCCCTGTTCTCTGGAAACCACAGCAGCCTAAACTGTGAAGGTTTCTAACTGGAAACAGCACGACCAATGGCAAGGCCTGGCTTTCGGCTGTGTTCACCCAGGCCTCAGGGGTCTCTGCACTATCCTGGCTTTGTCATGCCTCTGGTCCTACCATCAGGCCTCTGGGCAGATCCTATCTGCCTTTCGGAGGAGAATCACATAAACCAAACTTGATCAACAGCTGGTTTACTAACTCCCTATTGGATTGGATAAATGTGACATGGAAAATACTTAAATTTCACAAAGGGCCAAATTATAAAGTTTCTGAATAGCATGAAATTAAGTTGACTGTCATCATCAAAATTCATTCAATCAAGAAATATTTATTGAGGAACTACTAGGAGAAAGGTTTAGGTTAAAGGACTAAAAATATGGCAATGAACAAGATTGCTTTTCATGAAGCTTACCTATCACGCGGAGTGTGTGCAAACAGGTATTAAACTAAGTGTTGACTTGATTCTAAAATATACTGTTTCTGAAATAAGGATTGAGGGGTTATTTTATATAATATGGTCATGTCTCCCTTTTCTCCTGTACAGCTGTTATTAACTCAATGCTAACTGATCATCACGGCACCTTAAACAAAATATAGTAATTACATATTAAATATTTAATCATAATCCTGTTAAGAACTAAGAAGAAGTATAAGGAGAGAATCTGATGGGCACAGAACTGGCTCTGGAGGGGCTGCATTAGTCCTCCAAAATCTCATCAATGACCCTTTCAAAGGGTCACGTCTCCTCCTCTGCTCAGACCTGCAATGGCTCATCTCCCTGAGCAACAGCTGATCACATCAACCAATGAGGCCCCTGGAGTCCACCCATTACTTCTCGGATTTCACCTCCCTTTTCTCCCATACTCCTTCCTCATCACTCCTCCTGCTCTTACCCTGTTCTATTTATTTCTCCTTATATCATTTATATATTCTTACATACTATACAATTTACTTATCTGTTTACTCTGACATTTGCTCCCCTACCATCCCACTCCCCAAAAGCGTAGAGCTTTTTGTTCTATTTTGATTAGTGATGCATCCTAATTGCCAAGGCATATAATTCTGAGTTCAAAATGTGGTGAAGAGTAATGAAAGAAAGAAAGCATCAATGGATGACTGATTGGAAGATCTTGCCACCGGGACTGAAGTAATAACCAAAATCAGTTGGCCAAGCCTTGCTCCCTCTTCGATAGTAGACAGGAACTTCAACTACTTCTGCTGCAGTTTTACTCCTTTTTCTAAATTTCCACATCACACCAATCCCATTCCAAGTCTTTCTTTAGATAACGGCAATACTTTCACTCAGGTTATGGTCCAATCTCAAGCCCGAGATGCTAGTTACTGTTCATCTTTCAGGTGACTTTCTTATTGCTCTGTCCTGATCCACTCCAGCTGAACTTTCAGAGGCAGGCTCATCTCTATGTTTGTGACAAAGGCCTCTTCCAATAACCCCCACATTGGGTCAAGTCCTCTCAATATATCTGGTCAAAGCATAATGCATATTTCACAGCATTTATCACAGTCTACAGTGATATATACTTGTGGTTATTTTATTATCGACTCTCCCACTAATTTAACTATAAGCTCCTTAAGAGTAAGGTCTATGATCAACCGAAGGACTTGTATGCATGCACATAAGCATAACCAATGGACATAAGACACTGGGGGGTAGGGGAGGCCAGGGGATTGTCAAGGGCGGGGAAAAAAAGGAGACATATGTAAGACTCTTTGTAATACTTTAAGCAATAAAACAATTTTAAAAAAGAAAAAAAAGAGTAATGTCTATGTCTGCTTCATTGACAAAGCCTAAATCACTTGGTGCATAGTAAATACTCAATAAGTATTTGTTAAATAAATAATGGATTGGATGAATATGGTATTTCCAACTTGGTTCTGTATATACACAGATAGTAAATTAGGTAGCTGAGAGAGGATGTTTTGTGGGTAGGAGGTTGTGTTTCTTGTTCATAAGGGAGGAAAAGAAAAGAATGTTAGGAGTCCTTTGGAAACGCCAGATTTTAGCCACCTAAAATGCTATGCTAACAGCTCAAAAATCAAACCATCATTAACACCTCCACCTAGAGTTCCCCCCCACCACCTACTCCCTACACAAATCATTCTTGTAGCCACTCAGACACAAAGGCTTTCCGTGGCTTTTGACTTTTCTCTGTCAACCTCCTAGCTCAGCAAGATTTCTAAGGCCTGTCAACTCCTTTTTAATATCTTTGATCAATGGCCTCCTTCCTTTCTATTCCCACTGCTACTCGGTTTAAGCAACTAGCCCCTAGATTACAGCAATAGAGCCAGAATTGGTTTCCTTGATTCTAGGCTTGTCCCTTTCTAATCCATGCTGCCTACATTAAAATCTCTCTTAAAACCACTTTACACCATTAATACTGCATACACCAAAAGACACCTGCCATTGCTTGCCTAGGACCGTGGTCGGCAAACTGCGGCTCGCGAGCCACATGCGGCTCTTTGGCCCCTTGAGTGTGGCTCTTCCTAAGCCTTAGGAGTACCCTAATTAAGTTAATAACAATGTACCTACCTATATAGTTTAAGTTTAAAAAATTTGGCTCTCAAAAGAAATTTCAATCGTTGTACTGTTGATATTTGGCTCTGTTGACTAATGAGTTTGCCGACCACTGGCCTAGGAAATAAAAAGCTCAGCCTGACATTCAAAGACCAGACACAATATAGCTCCATCATTTACCAGCAGGATCGTTATCACTAGTCATCACACACATTTTATATATATATATCCCCACTCCTATGAATTTATCCTACCATTCATTTAGATCAGCGGTTCTCAACCTGTGGGTCTCGACCCCTTTGGCGGTCGAACGACCCTTTCACAGGGGTCGCCTAAGACTATCCTGCATATCAGATATTTACATTACGATTCATAACAGTAGCAACATTACAGTTATGAAGTAGCAACAAAAATAATTTTATGGTTGGGTCACAACATGAGGAACTGTATTTAAAGGGCCAGAGGGTTGGGAACCACTGATTTAGATCCACCCATGTGAATTCCATCCATATCCACAGGCCTAGCAATCCCTACCTCCTTCCCTCATGCCTTTCTAGGACAGCCCAGCCCATTTGCCTCTTCCTCCTCTGATTTCTTATAACACCATCTGACAACTAGTATCATTTTTTTCACACCATTACTCCAATTTCCACATACACAAATATACATGTAACTTTTCACCATCAACCCCAACTTATGCGTATCTATTATAGAAAAATGAAAAAGTGACAGAAGAGCATTTGTCAACAAGTGCTAAAGAACTCTATGTCTTTCACAGGACAGAGGTGGGTAGACAGGGATGTTTACATCCAGGGCCTCCAACTCTGACTCTTCTGTGGGGAACCGATATAGGGTTAAGCCTCGGACTGACCTGTTGGCAAAGTCACAAACAAGTCCCAGCTTAGAGGGCTCAGTCCTCTTAGCATAATTAGGCTTGACCTTATAACACTCCCCAGATCTTATCTGGGAGGCTAATGGGCTGAGGGAAGTGCAGGAAGTGTAACTATGGTCAAAACAGGTGAAACTCACAAGAACTGTGTAACTATGGTAAGCACTGCCTTGTTTACCTCTGACTATAAAAGGTTGATGCGGCCTGAGCACTGGTGGAAGTCCTTCCTCTTGAGTTGGACTTACCCGCCTGGCCCCCAATATTCCCAAATTATCTCTTGTCTCTTCTCTTTCATTTGTGTGCGGCTCCTCTTCCAGATCCTGAACCCTGAACCACGCAGGACGTGGAGGGAAACATTTACAACATCTTCTAACCAATTCTATCTTTCTCTACTCTTCATGTCTTCCCCCTTCATTAAACATACACCAGCTTTGCAAATAAGAAAAAACATCCAGATTACGGGGACAATCATTTGAGAAATTCAGAAAGGGTTCTCAAAATGCCACCACTTGAGATGTGGTGACTCCTCTTGTTCATCCCCAACTAACTCCTTTGCAGAGCAGGAGCCAGCATCCTGTCATCACCATGGACATGGCTTGCTCAGAGGATGACTGGATGCCAGGCATTAAGCTACATATTCCAAGGAGAGGGGACCAGAGGCCTGGTCTTGAGCAGTGGGGTCCTGGGACTAAAAAGATGGACAAAGGGATTCCACAATAAAATTCACTGTGGTTGGGAGTCCTGGTATCCCAACCTTGAAACTCTAAATGCATTTTATCACTGAAACACCGCTATTAATGGTAAGCTTCCCTAATCTGTCACAGAACACACTTCTTTCCCTTTATGAAGATGCCATTTTAAAAATCACGTTTTTTCCATTTTTTGTTTTAATGTTTTCCTCCTACTAGACTGCAGGCTCCAGGAAGGCAGGGTCCCTAGAGTGTGGTTCCCTTTTAACTTATAAGTCCCTAGAATAGTGCATGGTATTTACTAGGCACTACTGAGCGGATGAAAAGAAAGGACCAAATTCTAAGACCCTGCCAATATATAACACTAGTCAACAGGTTTTTGGAAGGTTAAATAAGCTTTTATTTGTAGGCTCGGCCAATAAACTACCACTGCACTTGCTTCTATGAAAGAATACCTCTAGTCCCAAGCAGTCAATTTACGGAGAGATAAAAGAACCTGCTAATACTGCCCAGCTATAGCAGATATTTTTCGGTACAGAAGAGTTTTAGCCCAGAGCCCTTAATTTGAATGCTAGTGACTAATAGTGAAGGTGTATGACCTACAATTGGTCCTTAACCTCTTTAAGTTTCAGTTTCATCATCTGAAAAGGAAAAAAAAAACAACAACACAAAAAAGGCTATTGTGAAGATTAAATTACTTTAATGCTATGCTGAAATGCCCAGCACGAAATAAGTTTATGATTCCCACACCATCGCCCTCTTTTAATACATGTCTTTATACTACAAACGCCTTGAAGGTTGTTCATAGTTGTGTTGTGCCTACTGAATTAGTATAAAGTGCTTTACGCTCATAAGAATTCCTTATTACAGTCTAAACTCTGTTATGAATATGAAAAAGAAACACAATGTCAATGAATTGTTCTGAGCGGCATACAGTTATTACTTTAGTAATCAAAATCCAATTATCATATTACAGTACTAAGATATATCAAACATTTTAAATATGAAATACACAGCAATATGTCCTAATATTCTTGCGGCAGTTATTTTATGTTCCCATCTTCACTCATATTTTGGATTGAAGCAACCTATGAAGAAACATTTTTTAAATCACTTGCAACCTTATATGGCTACTTCATGTAAGAAATTCCCCTCATTGAAGGTTAGTTTGAAATTCTCAGCACACATTAGATCCAGCTATAGCAGATATTGAAATAAAACTTCATTAGTCAAAATCAAACACTGCTCTATTTGCATTGCTAAAAAGAAGTTCAATTTTCAGAACTGAAAAAAAAAATTTAAGCCAAGGAAAAAGCAATATGAGAGAATATAACCTCAAAATTTACATACTATCTTATTATCCTACAAGGACTTTTTTTCATCTCCCATCCTGCCACATAAAACAATGACCTTTAAATAATCAGAACAAAGTTTCTCACTATTCAGAGGACATTGTTTTAAGACTTACCGGCACTTTAAGTTAACCATCTCAAAGCTATGAAACACAAAGGAATAGTCAATGACACATCCATTTAAGTTACCGTGACCTGTCATTACAGCATCATTAAGTGTTATTTTCAAGGAGTAAGCAGAAAGCTTTATAATTTTTAAACATATAAAATTATTTTCTGTACTTTATGGGCTAAGGTATTGAATGTTTTAAGTTACACTTTATAAATTATGAAACTCACTGACAATTATTTCTAAAGATAAGTAGCATGAATTAAGTTTTAAAAGCAATACAGAAACTCGGTAATCAAATTCAAACTCTGTGTACATGTATTTACACACACACACACACACACACACACATAATACAATAATTTAGAGGCTGGCCGGCTTAAGGTACACAGAAAAAGGTTTCACAGAAAAGAATTAAAGTATTAAATATCTATATTTGAGATAAATTAATTTTCAAATATTAACATTTTTTGGCCATATGGATTTAGAGTAAAATACATTCTCTATATTACATATTCTGTTACCTAACTGTAAACTTTTATTAAAAACAAATCCAAAAAGTGTATAACATAAACTAGTTTATCCAATGCTTATCTGTACAACTCCTACTCTAATCAGGCCCTTTGTTGACATTAACACTATTAACTGTTTCATGCAGCTCTGCAGGGAAGATATGTACAAAGTACAAACTGCAGCAACCGAAAGCAAGCCCACACAGCTCTGCCACTACAGGCTTCATACTTATCTGCGGTTGTCTATAAAAGGTTAAAGAGAGAGGCTAAAATAGTTAAGCAAGATAGGAAAGCTCAGTAACTTTCCCAGTTTCCCACAACGTCTCTTCTTGGTACTGTGAGTTCATTATTTTGTAGATTATTGTAAATTTCCAGAATAGTATAAAATTCAAAGAAATTTAAAAATGGAATAGAATTTATTTTTAAAAACTATCTTCTTTCTTTTTTAAAATATATTTTTATTGATTTCAGAGAGGAAGGGAGAGAGCGATAGAAACATCAATGATGAGAGAGAATCACACTGGGGATCGAGCCGGCAACCCGGGCACGTGCCCTGACTGGGAATCGAACCGTGACCTCCTGGTTCATAGGTCAACAACCACTGAGCCACGCCAGTCGGGCAAAATGGAATAGAATTCAGAGGTTGCCTTTTTCAGCCAGCCCAATATAAAGATGTGAAGACAGATGGGTGGGGGGTGGTAGGAGAGGGTGAATGGGGGATTTAACAAAAACAGTTGTGAAGACAACTCCAAAGTGATTGAGAGGGTTAAGACCACTGTCCAGCTCTTCTGCCTCTTCCCAGCCCGGGTGCCTTAGCACACACATTGATCCAACAGTCAATACCAAACTATTATCCAAAGATAATTCTTTTTGGCAATCTGCCATTTTGAGCAATAGCCAACATATGTTCAAGGAGAAAAAATTTGAGAGTTAAATGTTCCTCAAGTTCTCTAGCTCTCCCTTCTTGCTAAGGGAGCCTCCCAGGAACACATGATTAGGAATAAGCAAGAGGTTGATGGATCTGTTTTCGGCCAATCTTCCCTCTTCCCCTGTGAACAAAATCCACTCTGCTTACTGTATCACCTCTTTTTCTTATAATCTGATCAATTTCCTTTCTTCATCTAAGAACCAACTTAGAGAAATTACATTCGCCAACATTAATCACTTTCCTACTTCAGATTCCTATCCTTTCTTCTACTCAGAACATTCTAAATATAGTTCATGTTCCTGCTGTTCCTCATCTTGCTATCTTGCAGACTCTAAGTTCCAAAGGCATGTTTCTGTTATTCTATTACACGGTGTGACAATGAACATAGTAATTCTTCCTACTACTTTCATGATTAAAATGAGATTCAGACGTGGTAATATATGTGAACGCGCTTTGTAAACTGTAAGCTTTAAGATAAAAGCAGTGCCATCATATTAGAATGGTAAAGCATACCTAATTGGTCATAACAACACAAGTAAAAAGTTTCTAGGAAATTATAGCCAACATTAGGAATACAACTAATCTTAAAAGAAATTAGTCTTCTGATATAACCCAGAAAGGAAAAAATCTACGTACCACTCAACAAATCATAAATTTTACGTAAAATAAGTTTAATGAGTGATATGTTTCTGTAATATGCTCAATTTTAGAACAAATTACTTTTACAACCTAAATTATTTACTGTTACTATTAGACACAATTATCGGATGTCTCTTAATACCAGATGATTAAAACCAACTAGTCTTAAAAGGTCCTCAGAGTTCAAGTAAAATTACAGCTTACTTAATACTGTCCCTCATTCTCTTGAGAAACTTACTTAGGCATGACACTCAAAAGAAAATTCTTATTTAAGTCAACATAAAAGAAAGTCTAATCAAAACGGCTAGTAAAACAAAAGAAAACTCAGTCTCTTAAACAGCTTAGTTCTAAAGTAAAACATACAGAGTAACATTGTGTACTCTCAAATAAACATTCATCTAAGAATGTACACAATCACAGAAATTAAAACATTGAGGATTGTTGTGTTACTCCTATTATTGTAAGATCAGTGAGGCTTATTTAGTTAAAATGATATTGGATAGAAATAAATGAACATCTTCAGAAGCATTAAGACTACATCCAAAAAAAAAAAGAAGCATCCCTTTTCATGCCAATAAACACTCACCTTAAATTAAGAGACAATAACCACTAGAAAAAGTACCTGATGACTCCGCACTTTACTCAGATCTTTAGTTTTTAGGCCATCTAAGAGTGTATCACACATCTCCAAATAAAAGATGTAACTGAAAAATATCCAGTAGTACCACATTTGTGCTTTCTCTATTTCTACGTCCAAAAGCAAGCATCCCTAATACCTATAAATATCCCTTGACATTTTATATGAATATCATTCTAAAAAATGTTGAAGTCATACAAGCAATTATAATTTAATGTTAGTATGGCATGATCTTAAAAATGTCACTTAGTAAAATACCTTACAGGGACCGAGGAAATAAAGGTAACTTTAGCTAGGTATCTGTTATTATGAGTAAACTATTGACATCTCAGCCAAATCTTATATTCTCTTTCAAGCTTTTAGTTCCTTAGCATTAAGCAAAAAATTTAAAATGACAAAAAACATGCTGAACAAGTTTCTAATTTAAAATAAATATTAAACCACCTTTATTTTCCCTTGGGGTATAAAAATTTTTCCTACGTAGTTTGACCTCAAGCATTGCATTTGTCTCTAAGTACTACCAAGTTAACTGTGAATAGAAATTAGTTCAATAGTTCATGGAATTAGTTCAAAGGTCAAGACTGACTGGTCACCCCTCTGCATGCTCCACTGAGCGCCTTTTATTCAATCACAAACATCAGTAACACATTTAGATCTATTTTATAAAACTCAGATATATTTAAATACTGAGGCAAATTACAAATAATGCTTAACAGATGTTTGTGAAATATTCAGTATTTATTTGTTTTTACTTTCAGCCCTGATATTGCTCATCAAACTGTACCCTAGCTTTCCATCACTTCTGCTACTTCTTAACAGCACTGAACAAAAAACACATGAACAGAATTCACATAAAAACAGGAAAAAAAGATAAAAGACAAAAATATTATAATACTATATCATCCAGGAATCAGAAAGACCAAAAATGTAATTGTGGCCATAAGTGATGTCATTTCCAAACCGATGAGTGCCCAGGCAAATAACATGCAACTAAGAGTGCCATCTTTTCTCTCAAAATTACACCACCGTATGTAGGGGGGGAAAGGCCATATTATACATTAAAATTTTAAGAATCATAATCCTACCTACACATACAACTAACTATTCAACTAAAGGTTAATCACAACATTCGAATTACCAAGGAAAAAAACCATAATAAAAAAACTCACTTTATATAGTATCTTGCACCTTCAAAAGTATATGCTTCTTCCCAGCCAGTAGGCAAATCTAAAAAAACATACATTTCACAATTAGTATTACTTCAATAGAATAGCAAAATAAGTTTCAATCCATTTTAATTATTCATTTTCATGAACAGCTATTTGCATTTATTAAGCAGGTTCCTAATCAAAAAAAAACTGTGTTAGGCTGGTAATAAAACACAGTAGATATAGTATCATTTTTAGGAAAATGGCAATTCAAATCGAAAGCCATCAGAAAAGTATCACAATGTTAATAATCTCTCACAATATTAGAGATTATCTGATATGATCATATACTTTAATGATCAGAATGGAGAGGACCTATGCTGACACCCAAAAACCAAATGAAGTAATCTTAGGTGAAATAACCATGAACAGTTGGCAAAAAAACACAAACCAAAAAAACCCGTCCATAAAAGGTAACACCTGCTTCTTCTTAGGTGTACTGTGTCTATTTAAGGCCATTCCTTTCGGCTACATTAATGAATCCATCCAGGAAGTTTCACTGATGAGAAAGTACTTCCTAAACACTAAATTAGAGGAAAAAAATCTTGACATCACACACTTATACATGTGTGTTTCTATAGACTTGACTTTAGGAGAATTAAAGTTTCAAGTAATAAACCTGAATAATTCAGAGGAACCATGGTGACTTTATTGCATAGTATTTATAAATGACTCGTGGCTTGGATTTAATCATAGTATCTCTCTGAAACAAAAAGCATTGATGTGTGTACAAAACCAGAGTCAAAGCAAAGCAAACCAAACCAGAGACAAAAAAGCTCATGTTTTTAAAAAATTAATGTGAAATTATCTGAGAATGAAATTGTTCTGTGGTGTCAATGTTATCAAATCTATGCGGGTAACATGGGATACACATAACCAAAATAAGCAAGAAAAACAATTCCACAAGATAACTAAGTAACTTAAATACTATACGGTCATCTAAAATAAATTTGTTACTATCCATAAGGCAAAGAGGCCAGCAAAATTGAAATACGTATGCAAAACATTGAAAGGTATATTTAAGTCGAAGACTGCTCCGGGGAGTTACATATGACGGTATTATTAGTCAGAAATGCCTTAAAAATGTAATCTCATGTTTGCTACACTAACCTTCCCTTTCCTCCTCCACCTTTTTGCAAATTTAGAGACATTAGTCACTTTAGGGCACTCCGGATTTAAAAAGAAAAGGCAGGTTTGTTCAATATCCTTGGCAACTTGAGAGTCGCAGAACCCCAGAGTTGGAGAGAAAGTAGTATCCTGGAAGACAGCTCTAGAAAGGACTGCTGAAGCCGGCCTCACCTTCCACCCAAGCTGTTCTCAAGCCTCCCCAACCACCAGATTCAGAGGCAGGCCAGTCAGAGAACACATGTTACATTTCAAAGACAAACAAGTTTCACGAATGTAAACAAAGAATGACAAAAGAAAGCCAGACCAGCACTGAAGCTATAACCAGCCCGTCTCCAGCTCAACTCACATGTTAGCATTCAAACAAGCTACCCAAGGCATCGGGGACACCTGAATCCCCGCCGATCCCCCTCCAATTAGGGCACACATGCCCACCCATGGGACACCCCCTTGCACGCCCACCGCCTCCTGGCGGTCTGTGCAACCTCGGCGGCTGCTGCCGGGGACTTTGAATCTGGCTGGGCAGCAACCGCGGCTGCAAATGCCTCCTCCCGTGGCAGGAGGGCAAGCGCCCAGCATTTCCTCAGCAGCTCTCGGTCAGGGAGGATCGCAGCACCCCCAAACTCCTCTCGTTCTGCTCAATCAGCTACCCACCCACAAAGCCCACCGAGGAGGAGGAGGAAGCTGCGCGGCAGGAGGCAGCTCCCCAGAAGGAAGGAGAGGATGTGAATACATTATCCCGCGCACCAGCGGCAGGGTCCCGGGCTGCGGGGAGGGGAGTGGGAACGGACTTCCTAAAGGTGGAAAGGGGGCAGATCGAGAGGGGTGGGGGGAAGTGGAAGGATTCAGGAGCGGCTGCCGGAGGAAAACCTCAGGATCCCGGGGAGAGGGGAATCGGCCACGCCAGGGGCGTGGGGTTTGTCCAGGTTGGATGGGGAGAGGGCGCAGGAAGAGGCGCCGTCTCCAAGTGGTGATGAAAGGCTGCGGAAAGAGGGCGTCAGAGACTCGAGA
>NW_005871126.1:4984134-4996570 GCF_000147115.1 Myotis lucifugus
CGGAACGCGCCTCCCCAGACCAACACGCCCCGCGAGCCCTAAACCCTTGGGCGGCCCCGCCCTGCCGCCCGGGCTGGGTCCGGCCCGAGTCGCCGCCCCTCCGCAACCTCCGCGGCCGCCGGCCGGCCGCCCCGCCGCGCGCTCGGGGGATGGGCGAGCGGTGCCGCGCCCCGCGACCAGACCCCTCCCTCGGGCGTGGGGCGCTCCCGCGTCCCTCGCCCGAGCGCAGGTTCCGGGATCGATGGAGAAAAAAAAACACAACACAACTAAAACCGCGCTCTGCCCCCAGGGCTTTGCCCCAAGGCTTCCCAGTCCGGCGCGCAAGGGGAGGGGAGCGTAATCCCCGCGCTCCTGATGGCTCTCTTTTAAAACAACAAAAGCAGGGCATCTGGGCTTTGTTTTATAAGAGCCATTGGATAGCCGAGAGATTTTTCTAATCTGTATGGATATATCTTTAAAATAGAAAGCTGTTTTTATTAAAGCACACGGAAGGCTTTTCCTGTTTGTGTTTTGTGCGCCAGATACCCAAGGTTTGACTAGTTACCAGATCGGTGAAATATAAGTGGATCCAGAGACTTGGCAAAACAAATTTTTCCTCTTCCTAGGCCCCTTCAATCATATAATGCCTTATAAAATAAACACTTGCCTTTTTCTCTTACAATTAAAAAAAAAAGATTCACTGTTGTCAATCTGGATTTCTACTTTTCCTTATCTCCCCAAAATTACAGTAATAGCTAATTTTACGGAGTCCTTGAAAGGGTGTACATTTTAAATCCCCATAACAACCCTATAGATTATATCATAATCCCCATTTTCCGAATGGGGAAAAAAATGAGGTTTATAGAAACAGCAACTTGCCCAAGGTCATAGTTTAAGTGGCAAAGCCTGAATTCAGTATTTAAGCTCAGGTATTTCAAAAGTCTATTTGTACAACCACATTGCTATACTTATTTTCGAAATCTTCTTTACCCCCCCCCCCACCCCTTTTTTATGTTCTTTGAACAAGAGAAGGACAGATTTCACTGCATATCAGATCTTCTCCCTTCACTTAGGAATACTTGCCTCTTCCTATTGTGTCTGGTCCTCTGCCACACTTGGAATTGCTTATGCATCTTTGCAGCAAGATGACTCATTCCAACAGGATCCACAGTTCAATAATAATAGTACTACTGTACTTGGTATTCTTATAGCACCTTTTTTTCTCACCAGTTTTGGGTGCCCCCAAAGCATTATCTCATTCAGCTTCCCTGTAGTTCAAAGAGGCAAATAATCTTTTTCAATATTTAAGGAAACTAAGGCACAGAAAGGGTAAATAACCTTGGCCAAAGCCATATCCAGCAAGTCAGGCGAGGCCTGGATGAGAATGCAGCTTTATGGACTTTTTCTCTCCTACTCTAACTCCCCAAGGTCATTCTGTCTTTGGTGAAAAGGAGTCTGCAATTACTGCTATAATTTTCCTGTCTATCTGCATACACAGGGAGAAAAAAAAAATAAGGTCACTTTAATGTTTTCTCTTTTTGGTTCCTTTGCATTCCCCTCTTTCATTTCACTACTTATTACTTCTTGACATCTTATCTCCTGCCCACTTTCTGGAAAAGAAAAAGACTTAAAAAAAAAATCAATGAATAACTAGCTGGAAATGTTCCACATTACCATCAGTGGTCACTAGATAGAGCATAGCAAGAAAATCAAGAGCTATTGACTTTATATTGTGCTATCATTACAAATTTTAAAAATCTAAAGCAAATCTTTTAAAAATATATATATATATATATATCTTCATTGATTTCAGAGAGAAAGGGAGAGGGAGATAGAAAAATCAATGATGAGAGGGAATCGTTGATCGGCTGCCTCTGCACGCCTCCACCTGGGGATCAAGTCCACAACTTGGGCATATACCCTTGACCAGAATCAAACCTGGGACCCTTCAGTCCACAGGCTGATGCTCTATCCACTGAGCCAAACTGGTTAGGGCTTTAGAAATGTTTTATCTCTTAGACCAGCTATAATGCTTGAATTTTGACTGTGTGTTGCTGAGAAGTCTTTAAGTTGACCATGTGTTGTATGGGAATTCCTTTTAGCTGTGAATCTTTGAATTTTTAAGACTCATTAGTGCAAGGAATATTTCAAAAAGTGATAGAGATTCACTTAATAAAAACATGTAACTTAAGAAACTGCATTTGCAGTGCTTAAATGGTAACCTAAAATCTTAAGTACAATTCTATATTAAGTCTCAAAATTTAGGAAAAGCAGTAAATGAAATACTTAGGGACTTTATATACAAGTACTCAATGCGGCATGCTTCTGGGTTGGGGAAATAATAGTCCTTGTGGCTTCCAGGAACTAATAAAAGTAGCTTCATGTATGAGAATGTCAGGCATTCTGGATAATTTTCACCCTTAATGAGTAAACTTGTTTTTTTCTTAAATTTTTTCTAAATGCCCTTTCTCTATAAACGTATTACTTTATCCTGGTCTGCTTTACCCTCCAGTTATGTGTGTCTCCATCACTGCAGGAGGCTAGGGATCATGTCTTCCCCATCCCTGAATCCTCCTCAACCTTAAGTCAGTACTTGAACGATTATTGAATTTCATTTTCTTCCCATGCCTTAACCTCCCAACAGAGTTATTTCCAAATAACACATCCCATTTTTATCACCCCATACCTCTTCAATAACTGACTCAGACCTACACCATATCTAACCTCTGCTTTTTATTGCATTTTGTTCATATTTCCATCATACAGGACTCTTCAGTTTCTGGTATCATGATCTGCCTTTTTGAGGTGTATTATGACAATTGCAGCTTCTTTGGAAAAAAAAAAAAGAAGAGGCTTTAAAAGTACTGAAAATAAACACTAAAAATAAACATAAAAATAAACATCACTCTATTCATCTATAGAGGGCAACCCTTGTTCTAAAAAGCTTCCAGTTCAAATATTACAGATAAATACACATGGTGACAAGAAAAACTCAAAAGAAAGTTTCTTAAAATATGAAAAAGGAAACAGAACTGCGTGACATCTAAGGAAACAGCAAATCAATGTCCCCCTTTTAAAGGGAATGAAAAGAGCATGAACTCTACAAAGTGGAAAAGGAGACTTTTAAGAGAAAAAACACTCCCCTTTCTATCAAGAAACATCTTAATTCATAAACATTAATGTTTATTAAAATCTATCAATGAAGTGTTGTGACTTTGATTAGGTTGTCTTGCCAAATATATTTGTGTTACCTTATATATTTTGTTACATTATCAGTTCACAAAATAAAGAATATCATAAACACACTTCCTTTAGCTAGTCAACTGTAGAGTATTATCTATCTATATAAAAACCTAAGCAACCATCACAACCACACAGACAACCAAACAGGCTTCGTGGGGCAACCAGGACGGCAGGGGGGTTAGTGAGGGGCAACCAAACAACCGAGCAGCAGGCTGCGTGGGGCGACTGGGCCAGCAGGGGAGGCAGTTGGGGGCAACCAGGCCAGAGGGCGGGGGTGGGGGCCATTGAGGGCAATCAGGCTGGCAGGCCAAGGCATTTTCTTTGAGGGCACCCAGGGGGGGGGGGGGGGGCAGTTAGGGGCGATCAGGCCAGCACGCAGAGGTGGTTAGGGGTGATCAGGCAGGCAGGCAGGTGAGCGGTTAGGAGCCAGTGGTCCAGTATTGTGAGAGGGATGTCCGAGGGGTCCCGGATTGGAGAGGGTGCAGGCTGGGCTGAGGGGACCCTCTCCCCACCACCGCCCATGCATGAATTTTGTGCACCAGGCCTCTAGTATATCATGAAAAGGTATCAGGAAGGGCAAAGTAGAGGATCCAATTAGCTTAGTGGAAGTCTAGACAGAAGGGATTAAGCTTGAGAGTCTAAGACAGGGAACAATAATGTGTGGGAGTCAATTTATTAGGGATTTCTTTTTTTTTTTTTTCTGTTAAAGAATAAACTGACTAGCCCTGTTGGGTGTGACTCAGTTGTTTGGAGCATGTCCCATGCACTGGAAGGTTTCAGGTTGGATTCAGTCAGGGCACATACCTAGCTTTCAGGTTTGATCCCCCAGAGCTTGTACGGGAGGCAACAGATCAATGTCTCTCTTTCATATCAATGTTTCTCTCTCTCTCTCTCTCTCTCTCTCTCTCTCTCTCTCTTCCTTCTTCTCTAAAATCAATTTTAAAAAATGTTTTTAAAAAAGAATAAACTGATCAGAGAGCTATGAATAAATTATTTCATTCATTCATTCAACCATCGTATATAGGACCCCTACTGCATGCCGTACATTCTTCTGGGTAATAGGGATGAAAGGATTTGCCCTGCTTTGGGCGGCTTAGAAAAGGAAATGGAGATGTAGATATTTAAGGGGAAATAGCATCTCTGTCCTTGTCATAGAAATAAATCTTCCATACCATTCGTTTTCAAGCTTGTTCTGTGAACCACTCAAGGCCTGTCTCAAACTAGTCTTTTAATATTGATTTTTGGAGAGCTCTTCAATTATGAATGGGGGTCATTGAAAGGAATATGTAGCAGCCCTAGTTATTCTGCTGCTGGCTGATCCCTCTACTATGCTGGGGGTCTAGACTAAGTTGGCACCTCTCTTAAGTCTTAAAAATAAGAGGGGAGGAGATAGCTCACAAATGTCTTCAAGGAGCTTACATCTGAACCCTCGGAGTTGTTCAAATTAAACACCTCTTCTCTTACCCCAGTCAGCAAAGCTCCAGTCATCTGCATCTCTCTCTTTGCTGTAAAAGACCAAAATTCAAATGATAGAGAATAGAGAAAAGAAGTATGTTATAATGTAGGGGTAGGCGGCTAGATGCAGGAGATGGCATTCAATCAGGAGTCTGACTAAATTTTATATCTGGCTTTGCCATTAATTAGCTGTATGACTCTGAACGAATCATTTAGCCTCCATTCCCATTCAAACCTCTGGATCCTCATCTATAGGAGCTCTGATCTATTTAAGACATTACATACGATTCTTTCCCCCTCTAAAGCCTCCTGCTTTCATGGGGTGAGCACTCCAATGACTAACATTGGGGATGTTTGGTCACGGTGTACACACACAAGTGAGATGCCTGCTGTATAGAACTGTTTAGGATTATCTGCCACTTAATTTGTTAATAGAAAAGTTTGGAAGAGCAATTTACAACATTCTTTCACATGCAATATCATATACTTAACTTGTACAAAGGGCTCTGTAATAGACATTATTATTTTTAAAATAGATTTTTATTGATTTCAGAGGGGAAGGAAAAGGGAGAGAGAGATAGAAACATCAATGATGAGAGAGAGTCATTGATTGGCTGCCTTCTGGACGCCCCCCACTGGGGATTGAGCCTGCAATCCTGACATGTGCCCTTGATCAGAATTGAACCTAGGACTCTTCAATCCTCAGGCTGAAGCTCTGTCCATTGAGCCAAACAGGCTAGGGTGTAACAGACATGATTAACATTAAAAACAAGAAAATGGCCCTGGCCAGTTTTACACAATGGTTAGAGCATGGGCCTATGGACCAAAAGGTCCTGGGTTCGATTCCGGTTGCAGGCTCGATCGGGGCCCCTGGCCCCGGTAGGGGCACGTGTGGGAGGCAACCAGTCGATGTTTCTCTCTATCTTTCCCCCTCCCTTCCACTCTGTCTAAAAATCAATGAAAAAGTATCCTTAGGTGAGGATTAACAAAAACCACACACACACACACACACACACAGAAAACCCAACAAGAAAATGTGTGAAGATGTGTAATATAGGCATTAAGTGGCAGGGCTTTAACCAGGTCCTTTGGCTATTAGCTTTCAAATTCTGTCCACAAGGTGTTCCCTTCCTTCTTTTATTCACTGTGTACTCCTCCCTACCCCAATCCCTCTTATACCTACTGTACTCTGTCTGCTCTCACCACCTCACTGCACCTGCTCTTCTGAGTCACCAGTGTCCCCTGTAGGCCACTAAGTCCAAAGGATGCTTTCAGTTTCAAGTTTCTAGACGTCCTGGCTGTATTCACATGGCACCACTTCAACTCCCTGAGACTCACACTTTTTGGTCACATGACACCACTTCCTCAGATAGACCATCTTGCTATAGACCATCTGCAGTACAATTGCCCGGAAGCTTATGTATAGCTTATTTAAATATTGATTCCTGGGCCTCTCCCCAGGCCCATTTAACCAGAACCTCTGACTAAGGAATTGGCATTTACCAAGCACTTTGGTGATTCTTATATACACTGACATCTGATTCTTATATATATATATACTAACCACTGCTCTGTGTGGTAATATAGTTGACCCTTGGCCAACAATGTTTGAACTGTGCAGATCCACTTACATGTAGATTTAAGTATATATATAGTATCGATTTCAGAGAGGAAGGGAGAGAGAAAGAGAGATAGAAACATCAATGATGAGAGAGAATCTTTGATTGGCTGCCTCCTGCATGCCACCTACTGAGGATTGAGCCCACAACCCGGGCATGTGCCCTTGACTTTAATCAAATCCAGGACCCTTCCAGTCCGTAGTCCAATGCTCTATCCGCTGAGCCAAACCAAGTAGGGCTTACACATAGACCTTTATCAGTAAATATACAGTTGGCCATCATATACCTGGGTTTCACATTTGTGGATTCGGCTAAGTGTGGATGGAAAACAGTATTTTTGATCTGTGGCTGGGAATCCCAGTGTGTGGAGGGCCAACTTAAGTTATACATGGATTTTTCACTTCATGGGAAGAAAGGGTGGTGATAGGAGCCCCTAACCCCCACATTGCTCAAAGATCAACTGTAATTGTTGAATCTACATTTCAGCTTAGACCTCTTTCCTTAGTTCTAGATCATATATCAAATTTCCTTCAAGACATGTTCCATTTGGAATATTCCTTCTGGGTATTCCTTAAGTAAGTCAAGCTCAACATTCCAAAATAAGTCACTTTTCCTTCAAATACATGTATCACCCTTTGTATTCCCCTCTTAGTGAATGGTACCAGCATCCAAACAGATATCCACATCAGAAAATTTGGAATCATCCGTCCACAACAAGTTGGTTAATAAATTATATTAATTGTTCAATAAATATATCACAACAGTATCTCTCTTCCTCATTTTCCATATCCTAATATGAGCATTCATCACTGCTATCAGAAGGATCTTTTTAAAAATGCTAATCTGATTATACTCCTTTCTTGCATAAAATCTTCTCATAAAATCCAAAGCCTGTTGCCCAGCATTCGAGGCCTTATTTGATCTCAGCCCTGCCCTCCCACATGTTAGCCATATGGAATAGCCTACTGTTCTCTGAACAAGCCAGGCTCTTTCAAGTGTCTGTGTATGCTACTCTTTCTGCCTGGAATACTTATGTTTATGTTTAAGTCCTTAGTTCAGAAGTTATTTCCACTCAGAAACCATCCTTGATTCTTTTGGGCCAATCTAGTTACTCCTTCCACAATAACACCATATCTTCTCTTCCGAATTGTTATTATAGCCTGCTTCTCTTTCTCCTCCCTAAGTTCCCTATATGAAAATATTTTATCTTCATCACTGAGTATATAATAAATGTTACATGAATGAATAATAGTACTTATATTTACATAGTGCCCTATATTTTATAAAGCACTCCATGTTTAATTCTTATTTCTGTTTTTATTGCTGCAACTTACCAGTGAGTCATGTTTCTACCCTTTCTTAGATTTAACCTTCTCTTTAGATTTTTATAGACTACTAGAGGCTAGGTGCATGAAATTCATGCATGGGGGATGGTGGGGAGAGGGTCCCTCAGCCCGGCCTGCACCCTCTTGAAATCTGGGACCCCCTCAGGGGATGTCTGACTGCCAGTTTAGGCCTGATCCTGTGGATCAGGCCTCAGCTGGCAGTCAGACATCCCTCTCAGAATACGGGACCACTGGCCCCTAACTGTTCACCTGCCTGCCTTCCTGATCGCCCCTAACCACTTGCCTGCCCACCTGATCACCCCTAACCGCCTCTGCCCTCTTGGTCGCCCCTAACCACCTCTGCCCGCCTGATCACCCCTAAGCACTCTGCCCACCTGATTGCCCGAACTGCCTCTATCCGCCTGATCGCCCCTAACTGCCTCTGCCTGCCTTATCGCCTTTAACCACTTCTGCCTGCCTCCCTGATCACCCCTAACTGCTCGTCTGCCTACCTGATTGCCCCTAACCACTCACTGGGGGTGGCTGGCTGGGGTGAGGGGCCATGTTCGTTCAGGTCTCTGGTCTTTCTGGTCATTTCACCATTTCGGTCACTGGGCTTTTATTATATAGAATTCCATATAGAGGAGAAAATATGGCGTGGGCCCAAGGGCAACATAGCAGTAGCTGCAGTAGCTGGTTTCTATAAAGTGTCTACCTGTAATTGTATTGAATGAGGTATTGAAGGACAGAAAATACACTATTTTTATTTGTTAAAGGGATCTATGGAAACTTCTTTTGAATGTAAATTCCTTTTAGAAATCTTAATATAGATAAAAATAATATGTAGTACTTAGAAAATAAAATACAATAGCTGGATGAACTGGGGAAAGAAAAAATATAGCTTATAATCACTAATGATATGTATAGCCATAAGTGTTTAAGGTTATCAGATCTCATGCCCTGAGTTCAAGGGAAAAATTAAAGAATGAAGGGGAATCATTTCCTCCCAAATTGTTAGTGTTTTATATAGTGCACCAGTACTCTCTGAATAGATAATTTTTTCTTTAATATTTTGAGACATTTAATTGCTTTGAAGCAAGAAAATATTTCTCATCTGACAATTTATATCTTTTTATGAAAAATTATATACACACATGTGTATATATTTGATTTTTAAGCAGTTTTCTTCAGTTTCAAATCCATTATTTATGTTTCAGTTACATATAGAATTATATAAATAGTAATTTAAAATAGGATATCTGTAGTTAATTATAACATACATGTATTCCAAATTAAGGAAAATGTAATGTGAATGCAAATTATTTTGTATTATCATAGGCACTGCCTTGTATATAGTGAGTATTCACTAAATATCTAGTAATTGAATGAATCATAAAACGACAGTGTACGGTGCTAGGAAAAAAAACTAGAGGCTTTTTAACAATGCTCTTCTATTTCAGATACATTTTTCTTAAAATCAAGCAGTTGGAAATTGACAATTGCCTGATCAGTTAAATTTCTGATCTGAAGAACATATATGTTTTACCTAAGAAAATCAGGAAAAAGTTATGAATAATTATGATAGGAAATGAATGGTTTTAAAATGAAAAAGGTTAACAAGAATAAATCATAGCTTAGTTTCTTTTTTACAGGTTGTGTGTGGGTAACAGAAGGAAGGAGAGGGCCTTACTTTGGTGAGAGTCTTGTTGCCCACTGGAGGCCTGCCCCAGGAGAACTGTGTAAAGGTATAAACCTAGGAAACAACATTCGTTTAGTCATGTGTGTCATTCTATTTCCAACTAGAGGCCCAGTGCACAAAATTCATGCACAGGTGCAGTCCCTAAGCCTGGCCGATGATCAAAGTGTGAGCATCTGGCATGGAAGGGCAGATCCCAGCTGACCTCTGGTTCCCGGGCAGCACCTGGGTCCCCAGACTCCCATATACCCCCTCCACCTGAGTCACAGCATCTGAGTCCCCACGCGGAGATGTGATAAGCACAGCCTGATGCCCTGGGCCGGGGCACAGCTGGCCTCGCAGACCGGCTCCTGCGGGAACCAACAGGGAACCCTACTGGCCCCTGTGGTCCCAGCGGCTGCAGCCCGGCTCACCCGGAAGAGGCCACACGGGTGCAGAGCGGGCTCCTCACAGGCACCCGGCACCTGAGCGTGAGGGCTTCCCTGGTGCAGGAGCCCTGGCATCCCAGGTGAAGGTAGCAGGGGGAGTGAGAGCGAGCTCAGCAGAAATCCCACATTCTCACCGCACCTCTGTTCCTGTCACCCCTGCCCCCAGGTAGCTGGCGAGAGGTTGCAGCCCCCCGCCCGGGTGCCACGGGAAGTTGGTTGCCACCACCTACCCCCAGTTCCCCATCTCAGCCTGGGGCCTGGCCCTGATAACCAGACTGCTGGTCACCATCTGTGGGGCGATTGGTAGGGCAGTTGGGCCCCTGCTTGCACCCACTGTGGCCTGATGCCACCCGCTCACCTGCTCCACCATCCCATCCTGCTCTTGTTGGGGCCCATCAGGGTTGGCAGTGCTTCCACTGCCACCAGCTGCCAGCACCACATTGCTGATGCCCGCTATGTTCTGTGCCACACCCTGGTGGTCACCGCACATCATAGCGAGTGGTCAAACTCCTGGTCAAACATTTTGCATATTAGGCTTTTATTATATAGAATTAGAGGCCTGGTGCATGAACTCATGCACCAGTGGGGTCCCTCGGCCTGGCCTGCAGGATCAGGCTGAAACCAGCTCTCCGACATCCCCCGAGGGGTCCCAGATTGTGAGAGGACACAGACCAGGCCAAGGGACCCCACTGGTGCACGATCGGGGCCAGGGTGGGACACGGGAGGTTGGCCAGCTGGGGAGGGACTGTGGGAGGGCTCCAGGACGTATCTGGCCCATCTCACTCAGTCCTGATCTGCCAGACCCCAGCAGCAAGCTCACCTACTGGTCGGAGCATCTTCCCCCTGGTGGTCAGTGCACATCATAGTGAGCAGTTGAGTGGCCTTAGCATATCATTAGCATATTACGCTTTGATTGGTTGAATGGCCCACCGGATGACCGGACACTTAGCATATTAGGCTAAGTGTGTTCATAAGCAAAAAAATGTGGTGCTAAATATTTTGATACCTGTAGGAGTTCTCTCTATACTATTACTTACTCTGTGGTAACTACCTTTATTTCCTTTGATGGGAGATTGTTTACTGAAGTTTATTCATCCAAATTAAGCAGTAGAAATTTTTATGAATCGAATATAGGGATACTGGAAATATAAAGAAATACAAATTCAGGTTTTGACCCTCAAGGCATTTTAGTCAAGTTAGAGTGGGAGGTAATGTGGAAGAGATAAGCAGGTAAATATTATATCGGTAATAAATGGTATGAGAGATACTGCACAAGATGAAAAATAAGATCTTTTAAAAATGACATCCAATTTTGCAACTGTGAGGAGAGGTGGCTAGGGAAGACTTCCTAGAGAAAGTGGTACCCATGTTATGTTGTTAATTAGCATTACCTCTAGAAGGATTTCTTGAAATTGGTAAAATTATACATTAAGCTTGATTTGCTCTCCTCCCTCCCTCCTTCAGCTCTGTTAGGTGTATTAGGTTCAAGAGGTCTGGGGCCATGTGTGGAGGGATCAATTGTTTGCTCCTAACATCTCTTCTCCCTTATTAGACAGTCCCTGGTGTTTTTGTTGGATACATGGATGCCTGAACTAAAGACATATTTCCCAGGCACCCCTTTGCCTAGATGTGAGCCCTTGGATTGACTGCTGGTAAGTTGGATGTAAACAGAGAAATGTATGGCAGATTATGGGAAATTTTCTTAAAATATGGTTGGTAAATATTTAATTCTGCTTCTTTCCTTCTTCATCAACTACTACTTGAAATGTGGATAGAATGTCCATACTCTATCATGGATGATGACAAAGGCCACACCCTAGGGATGGCAGAGAAAACATCTGGATGTAGCCTGGGACTTTCCGGATTTAGGCAGCAGCTCCAACATAACAACTCTGAGTGGCTTCCTTCACATTTAAAAGTGAAGGAAAAACACTGAGATATAAATTCTTTTTATTTTCTTGTTATTAGTATTATTTTTTAATTTCAGCTTTTTCTCTAAACTTATTGGGATGATATTGGTCAACATGAAATATAAATTCTACTAGAGGCCCGGTACACAAAAATTTGTGCACTCGGGGGGGGGGGGGGAGAGGGGGTCCTTCAGCCCGGCCTGTGCCCTCTCGCAGTCTGGGACCCCTCGGGAGATAACGACCTGCTGGCTTAGGCCTGCTCCCGGGTGACAGAGGGCAGGCCCAATCCCTAGGTGCAGCCCCTGGTCAGGCTCAAAACAGGGCCAATTGGGGAGTTGGGGCGCCGCCCCCTGTCATGCACAGAGCAGGGCGGATCGGGAGGTTGCGATGCCACCCTCAGTCACGCTCAGGGTAGGGCCCATTGGGGGGTTGGGGCACCGCCCCCTGTCACACTCAAGGCAGGGTCGATGGGAGGTTGTAGCGCCACCCCCTGTCACGCACAGAGCAGGGCCGATCAGGGGGTTGGGGCGCTGCCCGCTGTCACTCACAGAGAAAGGCCAATCAGGGGGTTGGGGGGCTGCCCCCTGTCACTCACAGAACAAGGCCAATCAGGGGGTGGGGGGGCTACCCCCTGTCACTCACAGAGCAGGGCCCATCAGGGGGTTGGGGCTCCGTACCCCTGTCACACACAGAGCAAGGGTCGATCAGGTGGGTTGGGGAGCTCCCCCTTGTCACCCGAGGCAGGGCGCCATTATGTGGGTTGGGGAGCTCCCCCCTGTCA
>NW_005871126.1:4997534-5008061 GCF_000147115.1 Myotis lucifugus
CGTTTTCAGGCTGGCGGGTGACTGAAGCTTCCAACTGCTCCTTTTTTTCTTTTCTTTTTTTCTATTCTGGGCCCAGCTTTAGCTCTGAGGCCTTGCTGCTGAAAGCAGGTTTCTGGCCTTTACCTTCTGTATTTGATACAATGTTGCGGTCCGGCTGGCTGAAGCCCGGCTGACTGAAAGCCGGTTTCTGGGGTTTTGTTTAGCTTCTATATTTGCAACATAGTTGCTTAGAGTTGCAGCTGAGAAGCCGGCAAGTCAGGCGGGGAACATTGGAGTCTGCCATCAATGAAGCAAGCAAGCCTCCCTCTTCGCTTCAGTGCATGGCTGCCGGCTGCCATCTTGGCTGACAGTCAATTTGCATAAGGATATGCTGATTAGCCAATGGGAAGGGTAGCGGTCGTACGCTAATTACCATGTTTCTCTTTTATTAGTGTAGATTATAAATTCTGAACTTCTCTGATAGAAATTCTATCTTGATTAAGCTAATGTTATTGGGGGCGGGGGGGTAGGTGTCATCTGCTACTCTCAGCTAAACTATTCTTACCTGCTACATCATGTCTATCTTACCAGCACTTAGCACAATGCCTAGTATGTCAGGTGCTCAAGATTTTGAATGAATGTATGAATCTCCACACACACATCAAAATTATATACATATAAATTGCCTCATGCTTTGATAACTCCTAATTATTTTTTTAGATGAACCAGATATTCTCATTGCTTACCTTATTATTTCCAGAGAGTAAGGCAGGTCTTTACAGAAGCTGCTTTAACTCATTCTGGTAATTGGACTATTAATTTCTTTGATATCTCAATTTGAACTATAATAGTCAAAAGTTAGTTGACCTTCCAAATAGCCACACTACTTTCCTCTCTACACATTGGCAATATGTTATCATATTATTGCAAATAGCAAACAAAACTTACAGAAAACTTGAACCAAAATAGGTACTTTTGCCAACTGTGCACTGATGGACATATGTTGTGCTGTGTTTATGTTCTGCTTACCCAGCTCTTAGGGAGATGCTCAGAATACCAACCACGCCAATATTAAAACTCTCCCAAACACATGCTCTGTTGAAAAGCTCTACTTATTGGGGCCAGGACAAAGTTGTCAAGAAGATTTATATCATGTAGTTTGTTCTACATATGATGAAGTCTAAAGAGTAAACATTTTAGGGGGGGGGAAACAACTTTTCAAATTATTCCAGTCCATTACCTGGTAGTGTGTTTTTATTTCACATTTTGATATGCAACAAAAAAGCATTAAACTTAGAGATCTAAGCTTTGTGTAACTTTGGTGTAGCTTATTTTTACTGTCCATCTCTTTGTAAAATGGCGGCACATTTCATCGTGTCCATTGAAATAGATAACATCATGAAATGGCTTGAACTGCTGATATAAAAGCTTTAAAATAAAAATGGTGTTTTCTCAGAGAACAGAGGAAAGGTAATTTAAATTAGTGTAATTTGCATGCTGTTCCCCTCTCTGAGCAGCTTGCTGTGATTTATTCCTCTGTTATCCATCACTTATTTTTATAAAATATATTTTTATTGATTTCAGAGAGGAAGGGAGAGGGAGAGAGATAGAAATACCAATGATGAGAGAGAATCATTGATCGGCTGCCTCCTGCATGCTCCCCACTAGGGATCCAGCTGGAACCCAGGCAAGTGCCCTGACTGGGAATCGAACTGTGACCTCCTGGTTCATAGTCGAGGCTCAACCACTGAGCCACACTGGCCAGGCCGTCCACTTATTTTCAAAATGATTACTCCGAAATAAAACTGAAGTAGTAGTTGTTCCGTTCTAATATAGTGGTATATTAGAATTGCCCTCTATGGTTCATTTAAGGATGGAGATGAGTTGCTTTTAGAAGCAGTTAAAAGAAAGAGAAAAAAAAGACAAAGGAAGAAAAGAAGGAAGGGAAGGAGGGAGGAACCACTTTGTATCATGATTCTATTTATCTATGAGTTAATGCTTTTGAAGCTCAAATTGATTTTTCAAAGTCTTTCTTTTTTTCTGTTCAGAACCTCCATTACAGACAACTGTGTTTGATAATTCCTTCTTTTCAGACCAGAAAAAATGATCATCAGAAGTAACTTTCTCTTTTTCAATCCCTTCACACTTAAAGGTTAATGGTTGCAGTGCGGCAGGAGTAAATATAATTCAATGCAATTAGGAAGCAGAATCAGAAGGGAGAGGCTGAAGGAGACTACTGATGGAGATGGAGAAAAGGGCTGAGCGCGCCACAGAAGGAAGAGTCTTCACCAGGCAGCTCGAATGGCTCTCAGAATTGTTCCAAGATATTTATGTACATAAACAGCAGCCTCTTGTGTAGTGTTCAGGAACGCATTGAATCAGAATTGCTGTGGCTTGAATAGGCCTCATTTTTTAAATCTTGTTTTACAGGAGGAAGTAGAGACAAGACAATATAATTTGCAGAGCCCAAAGCAAAATGAAAATGTTGGGCTCCTTGTTCAAAAATTCTTGGGCATTCAATGGCAACAGCAGAGCATTAAAACAATCACAGGCTGCCTCTGAGGGCAGGGTCCTCTGTGACCACACAGCTTGTGTGCCCATAAAGCCACTCCTGAGACAAGGTCAGACAGGTTGAATTATTTGCCGAAGATAATAAAACTGGTTAGGAGTGGATCTAACATTCTGATTCCTTGTTTAGTTTTTCTTTCTTCTGTATGCTATTATTTCTTTATATTTGCTTCCTGGTTAGCGTAGAATAACATAGATTTACTCACTCATTATTTAACAAATATTTCTTGAACACAGACTTTGTGGCAGATACTATATTAAGAACTGAGCAAACAAATATAAGACAATTCCTTTCCTTAAGTACTACTTTATACTGGATGCAGAAAAAAGACTTCAGGAAAAAAAATATTCCACTTCTACAGGGGTTGTGAGGAAGGTAGAATGCTTATATGTCACTAGTAAATCTTAAATAGGTATTAATTTTTTGGAGGGCAATTGGGCCATACAAGACAAATGCCTTAAAATGGCTCTCTTCCTCCCTCCCTCTTTCTATTTCTTTCTTCCTTTTTTCCCCCCCTTTCCTCCTCTCCCTGTGTCCCTTCTTCTCTCTCTTCTTTTTGGCACCCTTTTGGCCCAGAAATAACATTTTTTGGAATTTATCTAAGTCAGTAATATGAAATGTGAGCAAAATTATACATATAGAGCAGTTCATCATAGTGATTTTTTCCCCTCATAAATGCCCAAGAATTTGGGGTTTGGTTAGGCACATTTTGGTATGCCTATGTTAACAAATGGCCATTAAAATTTTGTTTATCTCTACTAATAAAAGAGAAAGATGCAAATTGACTATACCTTCGCAACACCCACCAGCCAATCAGGAGTGAGTCTGCAAATTAATCCAACAAAGATGGTGGGTTAATTTGCATATGCAGGAGCTGAGTGGCCTGGGACAGGACTGGTCACTTGCGTCATCGCCATGGCGACGACGCAGGTGTCCCGCACCGCCTCAGCTGCTCCCGGCCTCTGGGCAGCGTGGGAAGGCGGGAAGGAGGCTCTGGGCTGGAGTGAAGGCTGAAAGGCGGCTCCGGCAGGAGTGAAGGCGGTGCTGGCAGCCAGGGGAAGGAAGGCCCATTCTTGCACGAATCTTCGTGCATTGGGCCTCTAGTAATACATGATTAGTAAAAAAGCAAGGTTTAAGTAGTATAGCATGATTTAAAAATTATTTTTTTGTTGTTGTTAGAAAATATCTATTTGTATTCCAGCCAGTGTGGCTCAGTGGTTGAGTGTCAACCATGAACCAGGAAGTCACAGTTTGATTCCCACTCAGGGCACATGCCTGGGTTGCAGGCTTGATCCCCAGTGAGGGGTGTGCAGAAGGCATCTGATCAAAGATTCTCCCTCATCATTGCTGTTTCTATCTCTCTCCCCATCTCCCTTCCTCTCTCTGAAAATCATTAAAAACATGTTAAAAAAATGAAAATATCTGTTTGTAACAGATATTTTGGGAAGGACATATACCCAAATGTTAACAGTGATGAACTTTTTGTAATTAGTTTTTCGCTTTGTATTTGGCTATAGTTCCCAATATTTCTTTATTGAGCACATATAATTCTTATAACAAAATTTTAAGTTCCACATATATTAAACTATGGAAATCTATATTTTCTTTCTTTTTAAAAAAGAATTTATTGAATTTATTAGGGTGACATTGGGTAATAAAATTATATACGTTTCAGGTGTATGATTCTATAATACATCATCTCTATATTGATGTATTGTGTGTTCACCACCCCAAATCAAGTCTCCTTCCATCACCATTTATGTTTTCTTAAATGCCTAAAGAAGAAGAGCAGCAATTCTTTTTTACTACAGAAAAATATTAATGATTAATTTTCATATATCAAAGTTTAACATAGGCTAAACTAAATGTTCATCATAAGCTTGAAATATTCCCCTTAAAGTTAGTTGAAAGGATTTTTACAGGTTATATAACCTAATCTTCCAAATGACAAAATTGACTCTACAATATCCTGTATAAGTAATATAAACTTACTGAATTTAGAGATAGATTTATTTTAGTCATGAAAAAGTGGATCTCAGCTAAATTATAACAAAGAGAAGCCTATTTGAAATCAGAACACTGATATTCTGTGCCTTCACTATGGATATTTAGGTATAACGGTGCATGGTAAAGGAGTGGGTGTGTCATTGAATAGACACTCTTTGAAAAATCCATCCAAATGAATAGTTGACTTTTGGCCACTGCACTTGTTATTTAGAGTCACCATTCATCAGAAACTCTGTTTTTAAATGCCTAGATAGAAAAATTAGGAGTTCTTCACCTAGAGCAGTGGTTCTCAACCTTCTGGCCCTTTAAATACAGTTCCTCATGTTGTGACCCAACCATAAAATTATTTTCGTTGCTACTTCATAACTGTAATGTTGCTACTGTTATGTATCGTAATGTAAATATCTGATATGTAGGATGGTCTTAGGCGACCCCTGTGAAAGGGTCGTTCGACCGCCAAAGGGGTCGCGACCCACAGGTTGAGAACTGCTGACCTAGAGTGCTGTCATAGAGGCTGGTCTACCTAGGACATGGGGCTCATTCAGAACCTCACTCGGTGACTTATTTTATATCTGTAACTCTATGGGTAAAATTTTTAAAATAATTACTACATTTTTTAAAAATGAAAAGGCAACTTTCAAAAATTAATATGAGATTTACCAAACCAGGAAGACATGCAAAATAATATGGAAAACAATTGTACTCATAGAAACAGAGTAGAAAAGTTGTTGCCAGTGGTTAATAAAAGGGTACATACTTTTAGCTATAAGAGGAATAAATTTCAAGGATCTAATGTATGACATAGTGACTATAGTTGATAACAGTGTAATAGAAATTTGCTATGTAGAACTTAAATGTTTTCACCAAAAAAAAGGGGGGTTTAATATGTGAGGTGATGGATGTGTTAATTAACTTCATATCTTTTAATATCTGACATCTGTACATATATAAAATCATCACATTGTTCACTTCAAATATCTTTCAATTTTATTTCTTAATTATACCTCAACTAGAGGCCTGGTGCATGATATTTGTGCACTGCTGCGGCGGGGGGTGGGGGGTGGGGGTGGGGAGGTGGCTTCTCAGTCCGGCCTGCACCCTCTCCCAGTCTGGGACCCCTTGGGGATGTCCGCTGAGGGGTCCTTAGCGCTGCCGCAGAGGCGGGAGAGGCTCCTGCTCCCACAGCTGCACTCACCAGCCATGAGCCTGGCTTCTGGCTGAGCGGCGTTCCCCCTGTGGGAGCACACTGACCACCAGGGGGCAGCTCCTGCGTTGAGTGCCTGCCCCCTGATGGTCAGTGCGCATTATAGTGACCCATCGTTCGGCCGTTTGGTCGATTTGCATATTAGCCTTTTATTATATAGGATAAAGTTGAAAAGCATAATATGAAGTTGGGTGTCATTTTAAAATCCTAATTTTTATAAAGAAAACACATGCAATTCATGAAAATGATCAACCTCAATGACTTCCTCTGCAACAACTTGGTTTCTCCATGTCCTTCCTGTGATTCATCAAGAGAGGCCAGGGCCTCGTTTGTGTCGCTTGCAAACATGTCTTGTGATATATCATCATCCTCTTGAAAATTTAGACTTTTAACAGCCTGTTTCATCTTTTCCCCCAACACTTGTGTTCTCTTCTTCCTAACAGCTTTTTTATTTTCATATTCCGTTTGCTTTTCAATGTAGAAAATGTCCTTAAATTGTTCCTCACTGATACTAAGAGTGTTTTTCTGGAGATCCAAGAAAACTCCACCTGCTGTTCTTCTCCCACTACCACCCATTTATAAAAAGGCCACCATTTTATTCAACATCAGTAGTTTGCATCAGAAGTTCAATTGCCTTTTTTCCCCCCAAGTATATTAGTACTCACTACTCGGGCTACCAGATCTTTCTTTGGTTCCTACAACTTGTAGGTAATTTCATTAGCCACATATTCCTGAGAATCATCCTCTGTGATCTCATACCGGCCTCTGTGGTTCATTTCTAATCTGTCTCCTAGTCTGTCTTTGACAGGTCATTTTTGTTTGAGATGACCTTTTCCTCCTCCTTTGAGCTGTTTTCTTGTCACATCACATGTATTCATCTAGCTCTTTGTCTAATTCTGTTGTATGTCCTTGAGGCTCCCTCTTAAGTGTCTTAGCAGGCAAATAAGTGCAGGTCTCAGAATGTCTGCTTTTGTCAATAATGCCTTCCATTTTCAAGACACCAAATTCAGTGGCCACTGCATCTTGATTCTGCTCCTGAGTCATGGCACCCCATGTGATATTAACCTTCTTCCTGCAGCAAAAGGCGGTTTCTGGCTGCTCTGGCCAAATGTCACATCGGCATGGATTTTCAAATTATTCATTTTTATTGAAGGCATAAACCTTTCTAAAAATAGGTTTCTTAAGATGATCCAAGAACTGACTATAGTTTACAAAACAGATTAAAGAAAAATATGTAGGAAGTTATTACAAGCTATTCTTTATGGCAATATACTTGAACTCAGTATTTCCTGAAATACATGATCATTGAAGTTCGATTTAAGGATCTCAGGAGGAAAAGAAGAGAAAAGTCATTATTAGTTGTTTTTTTTTTAATTAATAAAGAGTGCAAAAATAAATTTAGTTTTGGCAGTCCTTAAAAAAAGAAAAAATATGCAGAGAAAATTGTTTAAAGGATTATAGGAAAATGTTAATAGTACTTATGTCCAAGGAAAAACTTATAATAAAACTTTTTTTGATTCCTAGTTGGTTCCTAGTACCTGCTCTATGCTCCAGATTTCCAAGACAAATGGTTCTTTATCTTTTAGTGTTTGGTATATAAAGGTGGTTTAATATACTGTGAAATGATAAAGGTGGTGGTAAAATTACTTTTCCTTACAAATGTAAACTACTAAAACAATAAGAAAAAAATTTATGTTCTATAGCTTAGAATATACTTTCTTATTCTAGAAATATTCTGAAAATTTTTGTTCACTACTGGTTTTTGAATTCTTTTGGCTTACAATGATTCCTATAGCATTTAGCAACACCCCACTGATAACACACCCACCTTGGGAAAGGGCGCAGACTGCATGAAGGTACTCTATATTGTTCTTTCCATCTGGTTTCTAGGAGTAGTTTTGTGGACAGATTGACTGTTGATTAAAATTTAAACCAAAAAAACTTTGACTTTAAAGGCTCTTTTTGTGCTTGTGTTTCAAATCTTATGATTCCAGCATTTCAGGTACTAAGCATCATCAATACTGTCTTCTGGTCATGACTGGGCCTGCCTGCCCTTCCAAGTACCCCTATTCCAAAATCAATTCTTCCTTCTCCCAAGCCATAAGAATATTTCTACATTTAAAAATACATCCACATCTAGGAACTAATTGGTTCTTTCATAGGCCATATTAAGATATGAATGACTGATAATCTGCCCTAAAATTCTAAAAAGAGATCACTTATTCTTAGAAAAAACATTCAATTAGTAGAGTTTCAGGCAGGGGGCAGATGTTTTTGGATAAAGGGGACAATTTGATAGCTTGTAGATAAAATTAAGAGGCCCATCCAACTGTGTTCTGTTCAGTTGTATGCAGAGGCTATAAGATTCTTGGCCTCTGACCCTAGAAATATACTACCAAGTACATATTTTAGATCATTTTTATGCCCTTTCATTAGGCCCATGGTCAGCTCTGTTTTTTTTTTTTTTTTCCTTTTGGGAACTGGGCTGTTGCACAGTTAACAACTGTCCCTGGTTTACATCTTATAGATTCCTTTTCCCAGACCCACCCCAGGAAAAGCTGTTTCTTTCCAGCACTAGCCCCAGTCTCAGCTTGGGTAGACTGCACCACTCCAATTTGTTTTTCTTGAACATTCAGCATGATGATCAATCCATTAACTAATATTATCTATTTATATGGAAGCCTATGCGACCGTTACAACTGGACGACAGGATGACCAGAAGATCAGCCAGTAGCTATGACATGCACTGATCACCAGGGGGAAGACATTCAATTCAGGAGCTGCCCCCTGTTGGGCAGTGCGCTCCCACAGCCAACCTCCCGTGGCCGGCCAACCTCCCGCGGTCCCTCCCCCCAGCCAGCTGACCCCAGTCGGCCCTGATCAGGACTGGGTGAGACAGCCCAGATCGTCCCTATCACCGGCCAGGCCGAGGGACCCCACCCGTGCACGAATTCATGCACTGGGCCTCTAGTTGAATATAATAAGGGATCAAATGGAGACTTTTGTTGATTTGACATAGTGTAGACAGGAATCACTAAAAAGTTCAATGACTAAAAAGCTCAGCAAATATTTCCTCTTGGGCACATTTTACCAAATGGATATCTTTTAAAAGTATATAAATTACTCCCTGGCCAGTGTGGCTCAGTGGTTGAGCATTGACCTATAAACCAGGAGGTCATGGTTCGATTCCCAGTTAAGGCACATACCCAGGTTGCAGGCTAGATCCCCAGTGTGGGGCATGCAGGAGGCAGCTGATCAAAGATTCTCTCTCATCATTGATATTTCTATCTCTCTCTCCCTCTTCCTTCCTCTTTCTGAAATCAATAAAAACGTATTTAAAAAAAATTTTTTTAAAATGTTTAAAATTTCAGATTAAATGCTTTTCTTCTATTAAACAATTTTTAAAAACCTCTTTTAATGGACCATTGCCCTTGTGTTTTCTTGCTTCACTTTGGGCCACTCATAATACTCTTCACATGATGATTTAATCCTGTTTTCAGGTTGCTTTATGCACAGTAGTAGCTGGTGACTTTTTATTTATTACCTATCAGATACATGATGCTAACTACATAGGGGATAAAATCATCTGTGTTATCAACATCTATAGCACGGATGGCTAAAAGTCAGAGTACTATCCATCCACTCAGGGTCATTATGTTATGAGAAACAGAGCATGGAGGGGAGGAAATTGAACCTGACCTGGGCTAAAAGAGCATGGTCTGGGTTTATATCCTAGCTCTCTTTACTATGTATTGTGATGCCTTAGGCAAGTTTCATACTCTCTATGTCTCAGCTTCTTTAAAGCAGGGAGAGATAAATATGCCAGGTCACCGGCCAGGGTTGTTAATCAAATGAGAAAATGTATGTGAAAGTGTTTTTAAACTATAAAATACTTCACAAAGATAAAATTTCTCTTGTTGTCTGATACATCATGTTACTATCTAAGAAAAAATGTGCCCTGGCCAGTGTTGCTCAGTAGTCAGAGCAGTGGTCATGCACCAAAGAGTTGTGGGTTCAATTCTACTCAAAGGTACATATCTGGATTGCAAGTTCGATTCCTGATGCCTGTGGGAAACAATCAATCAATGTGTTTCTCTCAGATTGATGCTTCTCTCTCTCTCTCTCTCTCTCTCTCTCTCTCTCTCTCTCTCTCCCTCCCTTTCTTCCTTCCATTCTCTCTAAAAATCAATGGAAAAATTGGCTGAGTATTAATAACAACAAAAATGTCATTTGCTATATTGATAGTTATTACGAGATAGAGGTACAAGCTATAAAGATAGAATTATTCAAAGGAAGATAATCCTTTTGAAATAAATATTACTTTATCATCTTTAAGGACAAAACTATCCTTATAGCTTATTATTAGTTTTTAATATCTATATATGTAAAAAACCAGCGACCAGAACGCTATAATGACCAGAACGACTGGTCGCTATGATGCCCACTGAGGCCAGCGAACCGGCCTGATAGGGGGTGGGGCCGGCCTGCCAACCTCCTGTAGCCCCTCTCCCCGGCCAGCCCTGCTCCCAGTCAGCCTCTCCCACCCTGATCAAGGGCGGGTGGCCAGTCAACCCCCCTGCAGCCCCATCCCCCAGCCGGCCCCACCCCCAATCGCCTCCCTTATCCCAATAGGGGGCGGGGCCAGATGGCCAACTACCTGTGGCCCCTACCCCCAGCTGGTTCCACCTCTGATGGGCCCCCCCCCCACTCTGATCCAACCACCTGTGGCCCCTCCCCCTGGCTGGTCCAGCCCCCAATCACACCCCCC
>NW_005871126.1:5010022-5031136 GCF_000147115.1 Myotis lucifugus
AGCCAATCTCCCGTGGCCCTTCTCCCACTGGCCTGGCCCTGATTGGGCCCCGATTGGGGCGGGCCGACCGCCCAACCTCCTGCCATCTCCTCCTCCCAACAGGCCTGGCCCCCATCTGCCCCAATTGGCCCTGGGAAGGCCGGACCCCATCCATGCATGAATTCGTGCACTGGGCCTCTAGTATAATTTAAGATGAACAGAAAGCACAGTACGCTTGGGAGAAATATGAGCCATAACGAAACAAAAAAATGAGTAACAAAGCGCTTATGGTTACCACATAGTTAAAGGTAGGAATCTTTGAGGCTTTCCCTGTTGGTTTTCATGCTGTGCCACTCTCTCATCCATTATCCTCATTTTGTTGGAATTTCCAGAAAGAAGGAAGGTCCTAGCTATTGGTGCATCCCAGCCTCACATAGTCTTTAATGTTGGTACCTACTCTTTTCTCATTTCATTTTTCTCCATGATCTTCAGCCCCACCAGTTAGTGAAAACGAGAAAGAACTTCTTCTCACAAAATTGTGGTAAACAAAGGTTTTTTTTGTTGCTGAAAGCTCCCCTTTTCTTGTAATGATTTTGGAATATATTGGTCTTGTGTATGGTGATTTTTAGGTCCTAACTGGGGCCTGGTATACATAAATGCCCAATAAATGACTATTAAATTGATAAATTGTAGCTTGGCTGAGTTATAATCTCAAGAAGAAAGATAAATAGCTTTTGTTAAGTAATTGATTTAACTACGTAAAAATGATATTACAAAGAATTTGACCTTGAAATTGTCTATGGATGCAATCTTCCAATATAAAGTAGTTGTGGAACAGAATAATAAAATTAAACCAAAAACTTGTGACTTGCCTTATTTGGGAACACTTGTAAATATCCATTTTGAATATTGATAAAGATAGCAATGCCCATATCCTCTTTTGTACTAATGATTTTACTAGTTTTTTAATTAAAAATTTTAAAGTCAGTTGAAATAATATCTAACCAAACTGAATTAGATTTCAAGTCTACTGTTCACTTGGAAATGATTAACATTTTCAAAGGAAAGACAAGCAGGCTCTTTCCAGGCGAGTTTTATGTTTACGAGTTGTGGAAAGATTGCTTATTTTAACCAGTGGGTTGATCTGGGGTGATGAACTTTTAAAACAAGATGGACTATGGCCAATTTGACCTAGAGACACAGAAAATGAGATATGAAAATAAAACATAGGCCGGATAGAATTGTGCCGAGGGGCAGTTTTTAATATGCAATTTAAACACTAGTCATTATTCTATTTCTTTTGTTAGACTCATAGATTCTTTACTTGGAACATTTCAACTAGTTAATATATCAGGGTTGCTCATAAACTTACTGTAGAGTCGAGAATTGCTCAGCATTTCATGATGTTCTATTTGTTTCATGCTGCTGTTCACCATGACTGTTCTGTCTTACAGAATTCTGCCCCTTGTTTATAGTGCTAGTTTTCTGTTCATATGCTTGAAAAAATTATCTCCACTTTGTAGCTTTCCTTGGTGACTTGTCTCTTGCTTAGGCCCCAAGTTTCTGCCTAACTGGTTAGAGGAATACTTCTGGGCTTGCCACTGTAATTTATTTAATCAGGTCCAGGTCATGGGAACAGAGCAATGATTCTGAGAATGATTTGCCCTTAGCTGAGGTCTGGCCACCCCAGAGAATAGACTGAAGAGTATGGGAGCCACAGCTTCCTGTCTCAAAGCAGGAGACATGTAGCCCTGAGAAGTCATTTTGGGGGGAAAACCTGGAAAGTAACCTGAAAACGGGAGGTGGGAGAGGCGGGGATAGGGGAGGTAGGCTGAAATAAAATATCTGCCATGCTTGAATCACATTTGCAATGGTTATGATACCATAGCTCAATTGTCTTGTCTTGATAAAATGAGCATAATATATTTTTTGCTTCTATTCATAAATAATCACATTTACATATCAGTTAAATCTTTCCTTTTGGATGCCACCAAAACTTCTGTCAAATTTTACTAAATTGAGTTTGGGATTATAATTATAAATTCATTTATCAAAACAAGATTTCTCTATTAAAGAAATAGATACAACCTTAAAATAATAACAACACCACCAATCTTACATTATAATACAGGGAACATTTTGACACTCTCCAGAGATTCTCCAGGTATTAAAAATGAAGACAGCCCTAACCGGTTTGGCTCAGTGGATAGAGCGTCGGCCTGAGGACTGAAAGGTCCCAGGTTCGATTTCGGTCAAGGGCATGTACCTTGGTTTCGGGCACATCCCCAGTAGGGGGTGTGCAGGAGGCAGTTGATCGATGTTTCTCTCTCATCGATGTTTCTGACTCTCTATCTCTCTCCCTTCTTCTCTGTAAGAAATCAATAAAATATATTTTTAAAAAATGAAGACAAAACATTAGAGTAATGGTACAATAACATATCTCTATCTTTATGTTTGCTTATTTATACAATACAGTTAGTAATAGCATAGCAATCTTTGCCTCCCATACTTCAACATGCCACTGAGATTATATAAAATTACATTTAAGAACCACTTTTGTCCCATTTGAAGCAGAAAAGGAGAAAAAAAAGTCCCATAGAGGCTAATTAAAATTTTCCTTTTTTCCCCTACAAACTTTTTTCTTAAAGAATGACTTGGGGATAATAAAGGTAAATTACTTAAAATGGACAGTGTGGTGCATGCAAATAAAACCAAACTCTGGATATTGTAATTTAAAATATGTTTGTTTATATTCAGTTCAAAATATTACTAAGATAAACCTTGCCATATGCACAGGATTCTGACTGACTTGTGATTGTTGCAAACCCAGCTAGAACATAATACTTGGAAAATCTGGTCTCTATTGGGCAATGCAGTCAAGAATGGGGGTTGATGTGGTCAGAAATAAGGTTCTCATAACATTCTCATGAAAGTTCAGTGGCCAGACGAAAAAAAAACTAAGTCTTTCATGTCCTTATCATGTTTGTGCAACATTTAAAGAAAGTACTGCTCTGAGAATTACGCAATAGAAAGCAGTCATAGTTAGAGCTTAGACGATTGCAATATGAGGGACACAGATGTCATTTAACTACGTGCTGACTTACCTGTTCAGGCATGTCTTTGCTGTCCCTGAGTATTCATCAGAAGTTCAGGGATAATTACAACTAAGATTTTAAGTACTTGGTAATGTACATATACAGCATTGTACAATAACCTTTTTTTGTAAAAATAGACCAATAATGCCTGCCCTAGAGTAGTACATAATATAAAAACGAAGGGCATTCTTAAATATACTTAAAGTGAAATTTTTTAGCAAAGAAGGAATGACTTTCCACTAAATCTTCTTTTTTTTTATCACTAGTGTTGAGATTATAATATATTAGGTGATCAAGTTTTATCAGAAATTTCAGCATGTCAACTCTTGGTTCACTTATGGGTTGCACAGAAACTATTAGACAGAATTTCAAATATGATTAACTTGTTGAGGCAGTATCCAAACCTTTTTGCCTTCATTTGATGATCTTTTAAGGAACACAGTCATAAACGATCTATCATCTATGTATCTATCATCTATCTATCTATCTATCTATCTATCTATCTATCTATCTATCACCTATCTACCTACCTATCTATCATCATCTATCATCCTCTATCATCCTCTATCATCCCTGGTTCTCCTTAAACTCTTACAGAACCAGTGTTAAGTTTCCTAATATAGGAATACTTATAGCACACAAAGAAAATAGTTATGATAATTGAATACTGGTCCTGGCTGGGTAGCTCAGTTGATTAGAACCTTGGCCTGATACACCAAGGTTGTGGGTTTGATCTCCAGTCAGGGCACATGGGCACATGCAAAAATCAACCAATGAATGCATAAATAAGTGGAACTGAGCTTCTCTCTCTCTCTCTCTTCCTCTTTCTCTAAAATTAATCAATAAAAACTTTTTAAAAAGATAATTGAATACTACCTCTGTAATGCAGAAATAGTCAGAATTCAAAATAAGGATGCAGAACTTCTTGAAGCCATTTTTCTTTCTGACTAAACCTACCACGCCCATCAGAAGAGAACAAAGTTCAATGGGTGAATAAGCACAAGCTTCCTGTAAAACGAAGGCTCACAGGTTTTTTTCAAGGTGACTCTTGCCAACAAAATGCCACATACTCCATTCTCTCCTCCCGAGTAATAAGTGCTTTTCTGAAATTTATTCTCAAGTGATTCATAAGTCAGTTCTTTACTAACCTAATAGTTCAGTGCTCCAAGAATACAAATATGAAAGCTCTTATGAATTGTCCAGTAAGTTTCATTGTGATAGGATAGTGCTTAAATGTAAGAAAAGTCTTTAAAACTCTTCTGCATATAATAGGGGAAGTAAATCTTATAGAAATAGCCATACTTAAGAAAAATAACCCAGCTGGAGTGGCTCAGCGGTTGAACAGCAACCTATGAACCAGGAGGTCATAGTTGAATTCCTAGTCAGGCACATGCCTGGGTTGCAGCTTGATCCCCAGTGTGGGGTGTGTAGGAGGCAGGCGATTGGCGATCCTCTATCATCACTGATGTTTTTTATCTCTCTCTCCCTCTCCCTTTGTTTCTGAAATCAATCCTTTATAATAAAAGGCTAATATGCAAATTGTCCCCTCAGCTGGGAGTTCAAACGGGGGCAGGGCCGGCCAACCACCCATGGCCCCGCCCCCTAGCTGGCCCCAATTGGGGCGGGCCCGCCAGACCCCACCCATGCACAAATTTGTGCACTGGGCCTCTAGTAAAAATATATTTTAAAAAGAAAAAGAGAGTTTGTGAGCTGATCTAGGACTGTAGAACCTAATATTTCTAAATTCTTAAAGAGGGAGAGAGAGAGAGAGAGGAGAGAGAGAGAGAGAAAACAATGTGTTTTAAACCACCAAGCATTCCTAACTGCAACTCCTTCGCAAATGGAAGGTGAACTTGTTTTAGAGTATCCTCCTCTTTTGTTTTAGGACTTTATTTCACAAGTTAGTTATTTGTGAATTAACTAAATAATATTTCTTTTAGTTGAGTATCTGTAAATTAAGTACCCATTATTACCCTTACTGATAAAGTCATCATCTCCAAAAATAGATCCCTAAGTCTGCTGAATTCTTTGGGGGAGGGGGAGGATGCTACATGTTTCTCTGAAGAGATTTTGATTATATGACCTGACTCTGCTTCCTCTAGTTGAGTCTGAATCAGGGTTTGGGGATATAGGACATAGATTGAGAGAGAAAAGAGATAAAAAAGGACATTTTTGGCCAGAGGGATTAAATGGATTCTGGGAGAAATCTGAAGCAGCAGCCCAGAGGAGTTGACACAAAACACCCAGCATGCATTTGTGAAACATGTGAGAACTTCTGAGTATCTTCATAAAGTCTGGGGGAGGAGATGGACTCCCTGCCTTCCCTTGAATGGAGGCTCTGATTCTTCTTGGTTAGCCTTTAAAGAGAAAAGTGAGGTTGAAAGGCTAGAGAATTGCTATGTAATTCATTTCATATGAGTATAAGAAATGAAATCCTTTGGGACACTGACGTACTAGTGTCTGGCAGTAAAGTAACAAAATTATATCAGCCAATTCCAGAACAACTTGGAGGGAAAAGAGAGGAAGCTTTAAATATAAAAGTCTATTACTTCTCCACTAAACGTGACACCTTTACTCACGTGTAAGGACATATAAAAAATACATAGGTGTGCAAAGAGAATAATTTTAAAGCCACATAAACAAAAATTTATAAAAGGCATACTGTTCACTCATCATGGAAGTGCAAAAAAGATAGAAAACCTAATACTGCCCTTGAGAAGTTTACCATTATAAAGTCTAATTTGCATTACAAATAGAGAGACACATCTGAGAGACCAAAGAAGCATGTGCAGAAATCAGTACCTTTCTTCCTAGACAGGATGCACCTCCCTGGACAATAATGACTGGAAGGTATAGAATATGGTGACTACTCTCAGACCAGATTTGGGATGCGGGAACAGAGAGAGAGCAGTGGGAGTTCTGCAGAGCAGTCTAGATATCAGTGGGATGCAACTGGGGTCTCTAGTTTGTCAGAATTCAGTAGAGGAGGGGAGCTTCATTTGTTGCTCCTCTGCAGGAAGGGGAATGGAACAGTAAGAGCAGGAACTGAGAGCCACACCACCAAAGGTCTAACTTAGGCTAGTTACTTCACCAATGCACCCACTCTTTTTTTCAAGAGGTCACTTTATTTTCTTTTATTGTTAATCCTCACCAGATTTTTTTTACATTGATTTTGAGAGAGAGAGAGAGAGAGAGAGAGAGAGAGACATTGAGAAACATTGATGTGAAAGACACATCAATTGGTTGCCTCCTGCACTTGCCCTGATTGAGGGCCAGGGATTGAACCTGTAATGCAGGTATGTGCCCTTGACCAGGAATCAAATCCAGGACCCCAAGGTCTGTGTGCTGATGCTCTAACCACTGAGCTATGGTGGCCAGGGTGATTCTTTTATTTTCAATTACAAGGATCAATTTAGGTGAAGCACTAAAGAGGTCATGTTTTAAGACGCTATCTGAATAATTCCACCTAGGCTTGGATGAGGTCTTATGTGATGATTTTGGATAGTGATTGGCATCTACCTACTCTGGCTTCATTTTGGAAGTAAAAATTAATCTTGGTTAAGAATAATGAAATCATGTCAAGGTGAATTTCTTGGCCTATAATTGAGGTTAAGTCTTTTGCATTCTAGATCTAGGGTACAGATGGGCTCAGGGGATCTGCAGGATGATCAGCTGCAAATATGCTGATTATAGATGAGTAGTATCATGAGAAGAGTTTCTGTAGATACTCTGGTTTTTCTGTTACAGCATATGACCGGGTGACTTGACAGTCTCACAAGTGAAGGAAGCAGCTATTGAAGAAGAGCCAACAGCTATTTCTTTTGTTGTTGTTGTTGTTTACATATATTTTTATTGATTTCAGAGGGGGGGAGAGAGAGAAACATCAATGATGAAAGAATCATTCATCAGCTGTCTGCTGCACACCCCCACTGGGGATACATCCAGCAATCCCTGGCATGTGCCCTGATCTGGAATCTAACCATGGCCTCCTGGTTCATAGGTAGACCCTCAACCACTGAACCCGAGCCAACAGCTATTTCTTTGCTGACCGGAATAATACATAAACTGTGTTGTCTGGTTAATTGAGAAGCTCTATGAAAACATAATGGTGTAATAATAGTTCTAACAGCAGTATTCTGTAAAACTAAATGAATTCCCTTGAGAACCTAAACTGCCTTTAAAAAAAGGTGATGTTTTATTAAAAAATGTGGCATTTACATTACATTTCATTTCCTTTTTTAAAAAAGATTGGGTGTTATTGTGCTAAAATCATTCTGTACTACATTTGCTTTGTTTAATGATAGTCAGTTTTTCTGTGTACAGTATTTATCTAAGCTGACATTAAAATATGAGCTAAAGTCCAGGAAAAGAAAGCTAGGAGAAGTGCGGATGATAATACAATCAGAAACAAGTAAACTATATTACATGGGGTGGGCTACTTCAAGAAAAGGCACATATACAAAATATTCTCCAAATGCTTTTTAAAAAAAAAATCCTCACCCAAGGACATGTTATTGAGTTGATAGAGAGGGCAAGGAAGAGAGAGAGAGAGAAAAACATCAATGTGAGAGAGAAACATAGATCAATGAATTGCTTCCTGTACTCGCCATGACCGTGGATCAAACTCGAAACCTAGGTATGTGCCCTGACCAGGAATCCAACCTGCAATCTTTTTGGTGTACAGGATAGCACTCCAATCAACTGAGCCACTGGGCAGGAGTTCCAAATGCTTTTTTAAAAGTATAGTTCTCATACTTATACTTGGAATAGTTCAGGTTAGAGTTCCAGGTATTGTACAAATATTCCACCTTGGTTCAAGCTTTCTTGAAGCTAACACTAACTGCCCTTAGTCTTATAGATAATATATATCAAGAATTAAAAAAATCATTGCAAAAAACAAAGCCAGGACTCCTGACTCTTGTTCCTGCTGTAGACACTCTTTCATCTGAAAAAGTTCTAACTGTGGAATCTTCACTCTGAAATCTTAACAGGAAGAAGTCTCTCAGAAAGATGCTACCTTTGGCAGTATGCATTGGCCATGGCTGGGGCAAAAGTCAGCTTTTGCATTTTGCCGCTTTTATTTGAGAACTAGAGGCCCAGTGCACACAAATTTGTGCGCTGGCGGGGAGGTTCCCTCAGCCCGGCCTGTGCCCACTCCCAGTCCTGGACCCCTCAGGGGATGTCCGACTGACGGCATAGGCCCGCTCCCCAGGGGAACTAAGCCGGCAGTCAGATATCCCTCTGGCAGCTCGGGAGACCTCGGGGGATGTCCGACAAAATGCAATGATGGCAGTTTGGCCACAGGGTCTCATTTGAAGTCTCTTTCTTTTTCATACGTGAAACTTGTCTACTGAGAAGTGTCTGCCTCATTTGTAATTAACACATCCAGAGTCAACTTGAGACCATATAGTTGGGGATGATTTAAACCCATGCACAAGCCACAAGGTGTCAAGATTAGGCATTCCACATTTCCCTCCTTCCCAAACCCCGTTGCTGAATGAACTTTGGAGCAGCAGATTTCTTAAGTTAGCAGCAAATCATTGAAGTTAGTATCTCCTTAGTGCTCAGTGCACATAAAGTACTCATCTGTCTAATTTAGTCTCAGCCTTGGGTGACAAACAAGGTAAAAATAGCAAAATTTGTTATACTCCCTCACGTCTCAAAGGCCTGTGCACGGAGGCTCTTTCTCTTTAGTTGAATGTTTTCTTAGCCTGCAGAAGGAAAGCTGCATATAGGTAGTAAGTTGTAGCAGTTTGCAACCTGGGGCTGCCCTTATCATTACTAAGACCCACATGACTGACACATTCGTTTATAAGATTAACGTTGGTGAGTCTGCAACCTTTGCAAGGCTCAATGGTCCAAAAGGTGTCTGCTGGAAGCTACCCATAAGTAGCATCCCTGCCTCTATAGAAACAGCTGTTCATCTCTGGAAAAAAAACTGCCATAAATTGCAGTCACCGTTATGCATGAATTAAAACTCAAAACTTCACCATCAGACTGTAGTAGGAATCTGCCCATCTGTTAAGTCAGCTTGGCTAATATAAATCTCTACAAACCACTAAAGTCAAAATGTCTCACCATTGCACTAAAATCTAAAGCCCAAAGTCACCTGTCCTGACTTCGTCAAAAGCCATTACTGTGTGTGTGTGTGTGTGTGTGTGTGTGTGTATTTCTGCCCCCTGATTCCACTTTGTTTGCTTTATTTCTAAATGTTAGCAGCTAATTAGCCACTTTTGGAATCTTCTTGAAGGTCCACCAAACAGTGCCCTTCTTCTAGATTCTGAACACATTGAGAAATAAAGCAAAAGAATGGGATAGAGGAAATGTCTGAACATCACCATTCCTACCAATAAAGCCTTCATTCAAGAACCCAATGGACTTTTTCATACTGGACCCCATCAGTAAAGGCACAGCAATGCAGGGCCCCCACAAGGAGCGTTTTCATTGGCCCTATTTAACGGAGGTGAGGGGAAGCAGTGGTACTAGCTCTACTTACAAGTATCAGATTAGCCTTGTCATGTTGTTCTGTTTCATAATTTGAGAAAACCTGATTTTGTTCACTAAACTGGAATTCAGCAGGAGTTCAACAGCACCCCTCATCTAGAATAAGAACTAAGTCAGTGGAATTGGCCCTTTACTTTTATTATTAGGGTGTAACAACCACCTTCTGTTAATTACAGAAGCTTTGCTTCATTTTTCCGGAAACACTGGTTAGGGCTGTTGTAAATCAGCAGCCAATCGGCTTAGCTACTGCTGGTAAACAAGGGCCGGGTTCTGCTCTCAACCTGCTTAGATTTCTGGGAGCAACTGAATGGCATTCAGTCTGGAAGATCTGTTTTTTGTTGTTGCTGTTTTGCTGTTGTAGTTGTAGTAGTACTAGTTGTTGCTGTTGTGTGTGTGCATGTGTTTGTAGGTGGGTAGGGCAGTGGAGAGGGAAGAATTTAATGGGAAATATATATATTTTTTTCAAATAGTGAGAACAGAGCTACTGTAATAAAAATGTGCCTTTGGTTAGCAAATGTGAAATAAAATTAAAGGCACTGGCTGAAAGTTTACTGGGAAAACAAGGAAGGAATAAAAATATTGGAGAAAAATAATACTTTGAAATAGAAGAATGGCTGTGGAAAAACAAATGTCTAACACTGAAAAGTTGTAATTTGCTAAGAAAGTGTGACCTAATCTTTTCTAAATAGAGAGAAGAGGAACTAAGAAAGAGCAGAGATTTAGAAGTATGGTATCATATTTAAGGGAAAAAGTCTGCAAACAAAAGGGCAATAAAAGCAATGTTAGTCTAACATGAATGCTGAACTAGATATTTTTTTTTACAATAAATGGCCTAAGGGATTTTGTACAACTGTGTAATTTAAAAAGGCAGCTTTTTATTTTGACATGTAAGAAAATTGTGGTAGAGGTTTTAAAGCTTGTTATTATTATTTTAATTTTCAGTGAATGAAGACTTTTCTATCCAAATGTAAGCCTTTATCTTACGTAGTTACCATAATTCACAATCAACAATTATATCCAGCTAGAGGCCTGGTGCATGAAATTCGTGCACTGGGGGGTGGTCCCTCAGCCCCACCTGCACCCTCTCACAGTCCAGGAGCCCAGAGGGAGCTGGCCTAAGCTGGCAGTAGACATCCCTCTCGCAGTCTGGGACACCTTGCTCCTTACCGCCCACCTGCTCGTTGCTCCTTACTGCTCAGCTTGCTGCTCCTTAGCACTGCCACAGAGTTGGGAGAGGCTCCCACCACTGCTGCTGCACTCACCAGCCCTGAGCCCGGCCTCTGGCTGAGTAGCGCTTCCCCGTGGGAGTGCACTGACCACCGGGGGCAGTTCCTGGGTTGAGTCTTTGCCCCCTGGTGGTCAGTGCGCATCATAGCGACTGGTCGTTCTAGTCATTCTGCCTTAACGGTTGCTTAAGCTTTTATTATATAGACTAGTGGCCCGGTGCATGAAATTTGTGCACATTAAAAAGGAATTAATTAGAGGAAATATTTTAATATTGCTATTTGCCCTTTCTCTATAATAGAAGTGTCAGAGATGAAAGAAAATTAGTAAAATGTATATGAAAATCTTCCTCCTGTCAGAGACTGGGGTGCGCTGCGGGACCCAGAGTCAAGTCCCTGCCCACCCGCATGCACCTCAAAATCCTGCGAGACCCAGATCTGGCCAGCCCCATCCCCATCAAGCCCCACAGGGTGGGGAGTACAGCCTCAGGTTCCCCAGCCCCAGTGCGAGGGCGTGATGACTATTTGCATATTAGCTCTTTATTATATAGGATAATAGAAAAACATATGGTTAAACTAAATGCAGTAAATTTATAATATGTTCTTCTTTGAAGTTGATTTTAGAATTAAAATAAGGTTATAAAGGAAAGGCAAGGAGGAAATAAATTTTCCAAGTTAAAACTTATCAAAATTTTTATCTCCATTGATTACACTTTATAAAGAACAACTTTTATAAATGATTATCAGTTTAATGTTTGAGTTTGGAGGAATTTATTCATTATGCAATTAAACTTTTTGACTTTTCAAAAACACAGTCACTATGAAGTCTCAATTATCTGTGGGAAATAAATAATGTATAATTGAAATTTATAATGATCAAAATGAACAATTTAGTTTTCTTCCCTATGATATTTTTTAAAAAAGTCATAAATAAAACTCAGTTGTATCTTATTTCTCACTCTATAGGGTTGTAATACAATTAAAAGAGATAATATGGTATTGACCCAAGTGTTTTACTCAAATTGATAATATTTTACTAAACAAAAATATTATGGTTAAATGATTTGGGGAAATTCTAGATTGAGTGAAATTAAATAGGTTTTCCCTTTTAAAATCTTGCAGAGATTTAAATATACTAATGAATATCTAAGACTTAAACTTATTTCCCAATGGGTTTTATTGGATAACAGAAATCTTTATTCTCAGAATATCTTTTAAGCTTAGCACCATACGCAGTATGTAGCTGTTAGGTTACTTTTATTTAGGAGTCTTGTGAACAAGAAGAAAGGGACCTGGATAACATGGAAGCTAAATAATCCATGTCAAGTGTGGTAGTCCTTGGTGCTACCAATCAATATCCAGTTCTCTCCTTCCTGGCATTGGAAACACTGAACTTTCTAGTCAATGAGTTTTGTGGAAGTGAGGTGAGTCCCTTCTAGGCTGGAGCATTTACACACCATGGCAGAGTCCCTAGAGCCCTCTTTCCCTTGACCACAACTCCTGGTGATATTCCAGATGGTGGCTACTTGTCAGCCTCGGTCCCAGAATAAGGAGGAGCAGGAAATGGAGTAGAGGACTGAAGAGCAGATATCCCAGCTGACCCTTAATGGACAAAAGCAAGAAGAAAAATTTGGTTGTTTTAAGCTGCTAAAATTTGGTGTTGTTTATTATCATAGCATATCTTAATTTATACTGAGAGCTATGCCAAATGATCAAAGGTATTTTGTATTTTTAAACCTGGGAAATTAAATCTTCACTGTTTAATAGAAAGAAAACTAGGTCAGAGTTTAGTCAGTGCTAGATGGGCCGGAGTGGAGAAAGCAAGGATCCAGAGCCTGGCTACATCCACCAAGATAGCACAGATTATCAGGGGGGGCCAGCTATAGAATGAATCAGCAGGAATGTCATGAAACAGAGTCTCACTCAGGGACACTTAAAGGTTGCTAAGAAAGCCTAACATGACCTGGTATTTGGGGACAGGCCCCAAAACTGGGATTGGTCATAAACAAAAGGAAAGCTTAGTCCAGCCGGTGTTGCTCAGTGGTTGAGCAACACCGGCTATGAACCAGGAGGTCACAGTTAGATTCCTGGTCAGGACACATGCCCAGGGTTGTGGGCTCAATCTCCAGTAGGGGGGCATGCAGGAGGCAGCTGATCAATGATTCTCTCTCATCATTGATGTTTCTATCTCTTCCTCTTCCTTCCTCTCTGAAGTCAATATATATAATTTTTTTAAAAAAGGAAAAGCCTATTTATCAGAACAGTATTTGAACTCTGTCCAAGATGATTAATCTACTCTTATTAAATATTCTCTGACTGAGGGTATCTTTTTTTTAATTAAATATATTTTATTGATTTTTTACAGAGAGGAAGAGAGAGGGATAGAGAGTTAGAAACATTGATCAGCTGCCTCCTGCGTACCCCCCACTGGGGATGTGCCCGCAACCAAGGTACATGCCCTTGACCGGAATCGAACCTGGGACCCTTCGGTCTGCAGGCTGACGCTCTATCCACTGAGCCAAACTGGTCAGGGCTGAGGGTATCTTTAATTTCAGAGACTGGAATGGGAATGAATCGGGAGATGACAAATAAATGGCTCAAAATCAGAAGAATAGCAGAAAGGAGTTACTACAAATTAAGGATTTTGTGAATGGCTTTAGGAAATAGAAGAATAGGATTTTGAAATAGATATCTGAAAAATGAGTTTCTATTGATATTACCTGCTAACTCTCTAAGATGGAAAATATTGGGTTATGATGTGGTTATGGCTCTTAAACTTTAGGGTATTTGGTAAATATTTCAAATAGAGGTCCCTTCATGGACTTCTATTACACTCATAGCACCTTTTATAGATTTGGGTTGTCTTAACAAAATGAGGCTAGTTATGGCATATGTACTAGTTTGCTAGGGCTGCCATAATAAAGTAGTATAAGCGAGTTGGCTGAAACAACAGAAATCTGTCTTAGTTTTAGAGGTAGAAATTCAAGATCAAGGTGTTAGCAGGGTTGGTACCTTCTGAGGTCTGTGAGGAAGAATCTGTTCCAAGTCTCTGGTGGTTTTCTGGCAATCTTTGACATCCTTGGCTTTAGAAACATCACCCCAATCTCTGCCTTTACATTTACATGACATTCTTCTTATAACTATGTCTACCTTCAAATTTCCCTTTTTTTTATTAGGACACCAGTCAGGTTGGATTAGGAGCCCATCCACTCCAGTATAAACTCATTTTAACTTAACTAATAACATCTGCAATGGTCCTATTTCCAAATAAGGTCACATGCTGGACTACAGGGAATTAAGACTCCAAGGTATAAAATTTGAGGGCACACAATTCAACTCATAACAGCACACATCAAAGGAGAAGATTGTTTCTCACACCACACCTACTTGTCCCTATTTTCTTTCTTTTGTATGTCCGGCCTCTTACAGAAGCATTTACATGTATTTTTTTTTCTTTCCTAGACCATGAGCTTCTTAAGGTCAGCGATTACACTATTTTAATCTGTCCAGCTCCTGTCACAGAGTAGTCATATCTCCCCTGAACAAGTTACTGCAGCAGCCTTCTAATTTTATTCCCCACTTCCTCCACTTTTGGCTTATCCATTCTGATTCATTCTGCACAAACCTGTCCCTCATTAAAGAACGCCCTTTACCAGTGGTCTACCTGGTGAACTCCAGTCACTCTTCAAATCTCAGCTCAAGCTGTTGTAATGTAACCCGCAAATCACAGAAGGATGCCTCAAGAAGTCAAATTGAAGAGTCACATTTATTGCAATCCGGGACTACGAGGGGGCCATGCACTCCAAATCTTGCAGCACCAGATGGTTGCAACACCAGACTTATATAGGCAAAAATCACAAAGGTATTGATTACATCACAAGGTTTGGAATGAGGAAACTGATTTGCAAAAAGCAGTTTACAGAAGCATGTTATCTAAATTACAGTTTTTGGGTCTCTGGAACACTGAGTCAACAGGGACACGTTAACTGGAGCCCTCTGACCTTGAGATAATTGTGCTGTCCTTCCCAGGTAAAGGAAAATGTGCTTTCTAAGACCAGTATGACCACAACCAATGGGATATTCACATAATCAATAGGGTATTTAATCAAATGGGATAATTTATATAATTCAGAAAATCAAAATAACTTTTCTATTATTTTAGCAAACAAATAAGTACAGAAACCAAACAGCAGGGTTAAAGTTAAACTATAGTTTCTACCTGAGATGATTGCTACCATACTTCAAAACACTACCGTCTCTAGTGCCTTCTGTGACTGACATTCCTGGGTAAAGTTGGGTACCTAATTCATTACTTCCATATACCAATTTGCCTACCTATGGCAAGTATTAGGCACTCAATATATACTTGAGTACTTATTTTATTTATTATTTTTTTTGGGGTGGAGATACTTTTAGAAAACCATAACAATCATATTTCGGATATAATTTTAAATTTTATTTTACTTGAATTTTACAAAAGAAAAAGAAAGAGAAGTTGATGGAAACGCTGAATTCATATAAATATTTCCTCTAGATAAGAGATACTTCCCCTAAAATATCCCTTCAAGATTAAAAAGAAGAAACTGAGAACATTAAAGGTTGAAGTCATGATGTTTTCCAAGGACATATTTTCATTTTTGTTTGTATAGACTGACTTCTTGCTGTGAAAGATGAGTTCGTTGGCCCAGCCACACTGGCATGAACACGCAGTTCTGAAAATATTGAGGCCTTTCTGTACCAGTTAGTAAATATCAGCCACTGGACTCTCCCCAGGGCTCTCCCTCTCTCCTGGCTGCCCCATCCCACCCAGGACCAACCCCAACCCCCACCTCTCCGGGATCCAGAGTTACAGGGGAAAGGGGACTCTGGTCTTCTCTCCCAGTCCCTTCAACACACACCGCTTCGCCCCAAGCAGCTTAGTTTCCATCTGTTTTATACAATGGCTGTCAGGTAAGGCTTTGTTTGCAGAAAGTATTCAGTGTGAAAACCGCTTTAAAACTCCTGCTCACGGTCAGCCCTCAGGCCCTTGCAAGTTTGCACAGTCCGGGATTTCCGAGAATGGAGGCCTTTCTCCCTAACACTATAGCTCCTTAAGAAGTCCAGTGCACATCTGCATCCTGGTGTAATTACCTTGCATCCAAATGGGCAACAGACACAGGCTGTGGGTATGGAGGCAACCCTGAGCCGGCTCCAAATCAGATGAGGCAGAAGGTGCTGGAGCCCAGGCCCAAGTGGAGGCGGCAGGAAGGGAGGGGGATTTGCTTCGTGCCCAGCCCTGTGCCAGGTGCTCAGGGTCCGGATCCTCTCCAATCCTTTGAGAGGTGTTTTCTTTGCTCCCTTCCCTCCCTCCCTTTCCAGATATACTGAGCACCAGTCTGTGCCAGGGGCTGGGGTACAAAGGCAAAGCTAGCATCCCCAAGACCTCAATGCCCTGTGAAGAAAATGGCTGTGACTGGCATGGGTGCAGGATGCAGGGGGAGCCCCAAGTGATTCAGGGAAGGTTCTCCGGTGGAGTTAAAGCTGAGCTGGGATTTGAAGGATGAGGAAGGACATTCAAGGTGGAGGGAACTGCATGTGTGAAGGCAGGGAGGCAGGAAAGAGCCCGCCTGGTCTGGGAACTGTGGGAGGGCGATGGAGCTCAGGTCCAGGAAATCTGCTGGATAAGGTGGGGTCCCAGAACCCACCACTTGGACCCTCTGCCTCCTTGACCACCTTTGCTCTCGGCTGCCTGGCCAGGAAGAGGCCCTGTCTACCTGCACAAAAAGAGGCTTTGAAACTGGAGAGAGGGAGTGAGAAAGGAGGGGCCAGCTGGTGTGTATTTTTGGATTTCTTTGTAGAAATCTCCTCCTCCTCCAACACCGTGGGAGCTGGGGGAGCCGCCTGTGAGCTGGGCTGAGTTGAGGGGGAGGTGGGCTGGGGGTAGAGACTTCTGCTCCCCCTCTCTGAGCCTCAGTTTTGGCATCTAGGATTATGGGCATGACAACCCAGTTGCTGGCTCCTGTCAACCCAAGTGCTCCAGGAAGGGAGGGCCAGGCTGGACTCATTAGGGGGAAGCCTGGGAGGTAAGGGTGGGGCTGGGGAGTACCCTGCATCATCCTGCAGCTGGGGGTTCGGCAAGGCTGTGAGGAGTCATGTAGCCTGCACTTCCCGCCAAGCAGCCTGCCCTGGTGCCTGTAAATATGTCTCTCTTCTCCACGTCCAGTGTGGCTAGAGAGTGGTCCGGTTCTTGAGTAGGGGCGGCTGGGGATTGAGAAAAATGAAAGAAAGAGACAGACACAGAGATAGAAGGAAAAAGCTGGGGCCAGGTGGGACCCAGGGACAGAGACAGTGACCCTGAGCAGATACAGCGTGTTTATTTTATACAGCAAAAAACAGGAAGTTTTACTAAAAGTCAAGACAAAGGAGATTATGTGCATTCTTGGGTGCGCCCAAGTCGTATTCATTCCTGGTGCTTGGCTGGATTTAAGTAACAAAACCCACCCCCTGGCACCTGGGCTGAAGGTCAAGCTGACAACACTCCTGCCTTTTGGCAAAACGTGCTTCCAGAATGTGGCTTTGCCAACACCACTGGCTTCAGCTGACAATCATTAAAGAAATGCCCATGTGCCTTCCCAGGCGCTCTCTACAGGTGCCCACTGCCCGATCACTTCTGAGTAGCCCCCAGGGGAGTGAGAGACAAGGCCAAGGCACAGACACAGGGATGAATCTCCCTGTGAGCCCCTGCAGTGAGAGGTCTAGGGGGTCTCCCCTGCTGGGACACAGGGCTCAGCTGTTCCCAGAACCTGGTCCTTGGAACAAAAGGAAGGTCAAGGAGAGGTCTATTTCCTGGGGCTGCTGCTGCGATGACTACAGACTGGCCTAAACAAACAGGAACATGTGCTCTCCCCGTTCTGGAGCCAAAATCTGAAATCAGGGTGTCTGGGGCTGTGCTCCCTGGGAGGACTCTAGAGCAGTGGTTGGCAAACTGCGGCTCTCGAGCCACATGCAGCTCTTTGGCCCTTTGAGTGTGGCTCTTCCATAAAATACAGACTTCTGTGCATGGGCCACGAAGTTTCTTTCTTTTTTTTTTTAATATATTTTATTGATTTTTTTACAGAGAGGAAGGGAGAGGGATAGAGAGTTAGAAACATCCATGATAGAGAAACATTGATCAGCTGCCTCCTGCACACTCCCCACTGGGGATGTGCCTGCAACCAAGGTACATGCCCTTGACCAGAATCGAACCTGGGACCCTTCAGTCCGCAGGCCGACACTCTCTCCACTGAACCAAACCAGTTAGGGCTGGGCCACGAAGTTTCAATCGCACTGTACATGTGCGCCCGCACATGGTATTTTGTGGAAGAGCCACACTCAAGGGGCCAAAGAGCGCATGTGGCTCACAAGCCGCAGTTTGCCAACCATGCTCTAGGGCAGGGGTGGGCAAACTTTTTGACTCGAGGGCCACAATGGGTTCTTAAACTGGACCGGAGGGCCGGAACAAAAGCATGGATGGAGTGTTTGTGTGAACTAATATAAATTCAAAGTAAACATCATTACATAAAAGGGTACGGTCTTTTTTTTTTTTTTAGTTTTATTCATTTCAAACGGGCCGTACCACGGCTGCTCTAGGGGAAGGCCCTTCCTGCCTCTTCAGCTTCTGGGGTCTCCTGGCTGCATCCCTTCAATCTTCCTCTGTCCTCACATGACCGCTTCCGCTTGATCACGTGGCCCTACCCTCTTGTTCACGTGCCCATGCTCACATGGTTACCTGGTTCCACCCCCTTGAAAACCTGGATAGTCTCTGTTTCCCGGGTACCACCTCCCTGGTTGGCTGTCTGCCCCTGCTCTCACACCTATCAATAGCCCCTTTGCCAAAGTCCTTCCGGAAAATCGTTAGTGTGTGCCATCTCTTTCCTGCTGGGACTGTGACAGCTGGGATTGAAAAAGAGACAGGAGAGCAGTGGCCTGTCCAGAGTCCATGCAAGAGGTCCAGAGAGGCCTGTGAAGTCCCTGGAAGGCTGGGGGAGGGAAGGGTGGTGAGGCAGGGTGCTGACTAGGAAGCGGAAAGCCCTCAGGCAAGTGGGACACACACACAATCACCTCACACTCCCATGAGGAGCAGCTGTGGCCCACTGTACAGGTGAGGCTACTGTAGCACAGAGAGGGCGAGCGACTTTCTTGAGGGCACACAGCAGTTAAAAGGACAGAACTAAAATGGAACCCTGGGCTGCCCACAGCCTATGTCTCCTTTACCTGTGGCCTCTGGGCAAGCAGCCCCTCACCCTGTGACCATTTGCTCTGATGGGCTTCGCCCTTCCCCCCACCTCCCTCCTCCACCCACAGCGGACAGGGGTCCTGTCATGGCACCAGTGCCTCTGGGCGGCTGCTCTCTTTATCCCACGGTCCCTCCCAGCTGGTAACCTTGGCGGAGTCCCGCTGCATTGGGCGAGGGCCTTGTGCGGAGAATGCCGCGATTCCCCTCGCCATCCGTGGCTTAGATGACAAAGTACCATTATTTTTCCTGTATCTGGCTTCCATCGCCTGCCTCCCCTGGCAGATTTTGTTTTACCTCAAAAAGAAATTGATTCAGCATCTGCAAACCAATTGACTTCCTACATTCACTTTGTGAGATGTGGCTCTGCCCCGGTGCTGCCTGGTCCAAGTCCCTGATGCCATCCCACCTCCGTGGCAGCATCTCTCATACCCTAGAGCCCCCATTCAGCACGCAGCACCCTCAGCGCTCCCCTGCAGCTCCAGGGACCTGCTGAACCCGGGGCCCCAGCCTGTCACAGGTCTCCCAGGTCCTGCCTACAGCCCCAGGGTCCTCAAACCAGTTTGGGAGGGGCTGGTGGGTTGACCCCTTAGACAGAAGGGTGCAGACACCAGGTGGGCAAACCCCCCACCCTCACACCCCTCCTTAATCCCCCAAACACGGTGAGCACTGAGTCTGTGCTGACGTTCAGCACCTGGAGGGGCTCAGCCTGCGCAGTGTGGCCACCAGAGGGGACCCATCTACAGAGTGGCAGGCAGAACAGGCCTCCCAGGGCAGCTGGGTGCCCACCTGGCCCCAAAGCCATCCTTCAGCCTCCCACTTACCCCTGCTGAAGGGGAACCAGGTGTGGTTTCCACCCAGCCCAGCTGCCTGCCTTGGGAGGCGGCCTTGAGTATTTAAATTAATTAATTAATTAAATAATTTATAAAGCAAGTCCTATAGAGTAATTTCTATTCTGAAGATTTTGGGGAATATCTTCCTATTTCTGTTTACACTGCTGAATTAAAGTGAGTCGCAGTTTAGAATTAGTCTTTTGATATCACTTTCCTAAACAAAATTTGATTTTAAAATTGAGATATAACTACATCACTTAAAAAAAAATTTTAAAAATTGATTTCAGAGAGGAAGGGAGAGGGAGAGATAAAGATATAATATCAATGATGAGAGAGAATCACCAATTGGCTGCCTCCTGTAGTCCCCACACTGGGGATTGAGCCCGTAACTCGGGAATATGCCCGACCGGGAATTGAACCATGACCTCCTAGTTCATAGGTCAACACTCAACCACCGAGCCACACCATCCAGGCATGTTACATCACTTTTGACTCTGAAGACCTTCCCATGACTTTCAAAGAATGTAATTCACAACAGCACAACATCAATATATAATTTACAACTTTTCATCAAAGTCAAGAAAAACCAAAACCCTGTAAGGGCCTAAATCTTCTTTTGAATAAAGATTAATGTTCCTAAAATATCTACAAGAATGGTGTACCATTATAAATGTGACTACCCAGAAATGCCATTAGCATCACTTGACAAATCAGAAAACTTCATCTTCAGGAGAAGGCCCTGGAATGTGCCACTCCTTAACAATGTAGGCCACAATGATCAGGCGTCAGCTCTTTGGGTAGGGCTCATGAAAGGAGGTAGATGACAACCAAGTTAACAGAGTGGACTGGAACAGTACAGGGAGCAATTCAAGGATGTGCTGAAAGCAATTTGAAAAACTCCACAGCAACATCATTAGAGACAAGTAGAAAACTATTGTTCCTAGCAGAGCCATAGGTGGAGTTTAGATAGGCTGAAAATTCGGATTATCTCTCAGATAAGAAAATGCTGACAGCAAATTCCACGGATAGCCAAGCCTCCACCCTCTATCTGCCACCCAGTTTCATATCACTTTCATTGCACCTGGCTCCAAAAAGGTTTGTCCATTTCCTGTCCACATCTTCAATTCCCTTTCATGTTCCTTCAGTCCACCTCAGTCTGGCTTCCAATATTACAATGAAAGTGGGACTATTTTTTCTCCTTTTAAAAAAATATATAATATATCTATATA
>NW_005871126.1:5031237-5037443 GCF_000147115.1 Myotis lucifugus
AGAAACATCAATGATGAGAGAGAATCATTGATCAGCTGCCTTCTGCACACCCCCTACTGGGGATCAAGCCTGCAAAACCCCGGGCATGTGCCCTGGACCAGAATCGAACCTGGGACCCATTAGTCCACAGGCCGACACTCTATCCACTGAGCCAAACTGACTAAGGCTCTTTTTTTTTTTTTTTTAAACCATTTTATAATTGTTTTACTCTTTAGCTATTTTATGAATGCTTTTTTCTCTTTTTATTGTAAAAAAAATAAAATAAACTCTTTATTGTAAAAAAATAAAAATAAAAAATGAAATCTACTCTCTTAACAAAATTTCAAGTGTATAGTACTATTAACTATATGCACATTCTTATTTTTCAGTCATACATGGCTGAAAATATATCCATTGAACAGCAACTTCCCACTTTCCCCTCTCTCCAGCTTCTGGCAACCAACATTCTACTTCCTGAAGCTTTTTTTCTAGGTTACCACTGATCTCTTAACTGCAAAAAATCCCAAAAAACCAAAATCAAAAACAAACGAGGATGCTTTTCTGTCTTTATGTTACTGGATCTTCTGCTGCATTTCACACTGAGGATGAAGCATTTCATCTTGAAACTTTTTGTCTCTTAGTTTTTTTTATATCTCTTTACCATTCTCCATTTCCAACATGGACTCCCGTCTTTCTGCCAAAACAGTAAATGCTGGTGGCCTCACAAAACCCAGTGGTCTTCTCACTTCCACTCTCCCATCTCTAGGTGGTTATATCAGCAGCAGCTTTTGCTATTCTATCTGTTCATCACTTCTCCAAGCCTTGGAGTTGTCTATGCTGATGGCATCTTTACTTAAAGGTCCCACAGGCACCTCAATTTCAACCTGTCTAAAACGAAACCCCATATCCTCACCTACGATTTCCCTCAGTTAGTGATGCTAACAGTCTTGTAGTAACCCACACCAATGGCTTAGGACTCCTCTACTTATCTTCCTCTCTACAATTACCAATTCTAGCAATTTTAATTTCTAAACTTTTCTTGAATTTGTCTGTACTTCTCTCTGTATCACGGACTTGGTCCAGGTCTTCATCCTCTCTGATCTGAAATTCTGAAGAGGCTTCCAGTTTTTCTCCCCGTGTTTAGTTATATTTTCTTGAACAGTCCTCCACAGAGCAGCTAGCTAAATAACTAATGTACAAACCCAAATATGCTGTCTCTGACTTCTGCCCACTGGGGACTCTAATCCCCACCTGGGGATCCTTGGGGCTTGGGCAACCAGAGTCTTCAAGGAGGACTCTTGGGCTGAAGGGATGACTCCTGGCAGTTTCAGTAGTTTAGAAACCTATGCTGCAGGGGTGTACCTGCTGCACATGGCATACTATTTCCTATCTGCACCTTTACACTTGCCCTGCCCCCAACCCAATCTGGCTAATTTCTATCATCCTTCAAAATTAGCTCAGATTTTCTCCAAAAAAATCTGCTTTACACTTACCCTAAATACCTGGTTCTATGCCTCCTAAATAGTTGAAAATAGCTCTCTTTACAGTTTCAACATTAGTATTATAAACATCAAGACTGTGAACTTCTTGTACAGTGGCCATGTCACAAAGCCATGTTGCACAGAATCTGATATGTACACATGCATTGTGAAGGCTATTGTGAAAGAGGTGTTTGGGTATCGGGGAGGATCTGAGAGCTAGACAAGTAATTCTTCATCTTCACTCTCCAGTTCCTATTACAATTTTTACACAGGTGAAATCAGGTACAAATGTTTATATGTAAGAAAACAAAGAGAAGGAAGAGAGACATCAAGGACATCTTGAAGCATGTGATTGTGGAGGGTTGAAGGGCAAATCTACATGTTTGCTTTGGGAGACTGAGAACTGCAGTAAATGGGCCCTTAAAATGTGTATAAGCCTTTATTGTCTTTAGCATCTGCTGACAAGGCCACCTCTTTCTTCTCATCAAATTATATTCTGATTTACTGCCTATGGAAGCATTATGAGTGAATGTCTACATGTTCTCAGGAACTGTCCTACTTCTAAAAAGTGTTGAAACCTGCATTAGAAGCCCTGGGTAAAGGCCTTAATATGCAGTCTGTACAGTAGATATTTGCTTATTGATTTACTTATTTCCTGGCTTATTCTGAAAAGAATTTGAGGCTGATTATAATAAAGAATACATATAACCAAATAATAATAACATATAGAAAGAAATAGAAGGACTAAGCAAAACAACACAAATGTGTAAATCATAAAGGTCAACATGGCTGCTTTTTACACATTCTTTCTTTCATTCATCCACCAAATATTCGTTTATTTATTTATTTGAGAGAGTGAAAGGGAGGGAAAAATGAGAGAGAGATGTGAGAAGACACATTGATTGGTTGCCTTCTGCACGCATCCTGACCAGCGCCAGGGATTGAACCTGCAACCCAGGTACGTGCCCTTGACCTAGAGTCGATCCTGTGACTCTTTGTTGTGAAGGCCAATGCTCAAACCATTGTGCACACGGTCTGGGGCCACCCACCAAATATTTAGTGGATACCGACTATTACTAGCCATACATGGGTTCAAATATGGCTTTGAGTTGGTTGGAAAGCCAAGTCAACAAAAGAGGTATTATCAATTACATAATTCTTATTATTAGATAGGAAATACATAGTTTCCTCTGGGAAAATAAAGCTTTCTCTAGTAATAAATTATAAAACAACAACAATGAAAGCACAAACATTTATACAGCATTTGATGTAGTAGACAGTGCATCAGAAGAGAATATCTTTAACAACTTATAGTAGTAAATTTATATGTTCTGATATGTGAACCAGATAGAGGGCCACTTTGAGCAGATTCAAAACAGACCAGAGACTGATAATGCATATAATTGATAATGCATATAACACACACATATACCTAACTAATACATTTTAGTGGCAGTTTAGTGCAAAAACAGCAGACTTGAAATAAGGAGATGTAGGATCTGTCTCAAGATCACCAGTAATTGAATAAATTACTTATGCCTCTTCATATCTTCAACCATATATCAATCATCACTATAGTAATACTATTTCACCCCCTACAATTTTGCTATGAAAATTAAACAGAGGTATAAATGCAAAGTGCTTTGTAAATTGTTATAGAAATGTTATTTTAAAAAAATTATGAGCACTTTCAGCATAAGAAATATATCTTATTTATTTCTGAGCTCTAAATCCCATGTCCTCACCATAGTAGTAGGCAAGAAACATCTGTTTATTCATAAAGTAGAAAAAAGGATGAGGGAAGTCAGAAGAAAACCCTATTTTATGCCCTTGGAGATTATTTGACTATTCACAGTTTTAAAAAATTATTAAAATTTCACATTCCTGAGTATCAAAACTACTGTCTGCCTACAGAATCTAAGGGTAATAAAGTATAAACAATAACTAGCTTGTTTTACAGTGAGGCTGGGAGATCCCTCCAGGGGTGGTAGGGAGCAGTCATATTCAACAAGGGACTTAGCCCGAGGTCTGCTTTCCTCTCCTGTAAAAATGGAACTAAGAAAACCCAGCATGCAGTTTAAATAACAACTGATATACTAGTAAAGGTTTGTTTATTTTTTTAAAATAGTGTTTTTTTTCCTGCATGTAAAATAAAAACTGTATTGTAGAAAATTTGGACTATATGAAAAAGAAAACAATGAAAATCATCCAGAATTTGAACATTTAGAGGTATTATTTTTTAACACTTTGATGATGATCTTCCAATGCTTTTTTCAATGTAAAAAGGAATGTGTGCATAAACTTGGCATCATCATATATACTATTTTGTAACTTTTAGTCTCAATAAGACTAAAGATTCTTTCATAAAACGATGTTTAATAGCTCCCAAGTAATGCCGCTGCTGCTGGGCTTGAGGTGCTGACGGAAGCTGCGGGGCAAGCCTGCGACCTACCCGCTCCGGCATGAGCGGCCCTGAGCGGGCAGCGTGTTCCATCAGCGGTCGGCCCGGCACGTGCACATGGAGGTGAAGTCGCCAGAGCCACTTTCCACAGGCCTGAGCCCCCGAGCAGCCAGGGATGAGCTGGTGATTCAAACGGCCTGACAGCTAGTCCAGTCCTCCCGCCACTCACCCCGATTCCCCCGTTCACCATCGCTGATCCATCGGAGCCTGCGGGCCGGGGCAGGAACCAAGAGGTCAGCCGTTCAGTCCACTTGCCAGTCCCCAGTCCTGCCCTGCCCCGCTCATGGGCCGGGGTTGGGGGAAGAACCGAGAGGTGGTCAATGCCACCTCATGGTGACCAGACGTTTGGTCGTTCTGGTCATCACGGACACTGGCTTTTTATATATATAGATGAGGAAGCTAAGACTGAGAAAATGTAAATAACCAACTTTGTCATTGTCCACTGGTAGGATGTGACATGAACCGAGATGTGTATCATTCCAAATACTAAGAATGTAGTCACTATAGATGATTGGCTCATGTATGGAAATAACAGTTTATTTAGCCAGTTTTGTGTTCTTGGACATTTAGGTGATTTCAGGTGATTGCTAATTTGATGATGTGAAAAAAACATACTATGATTACCATATTTAATGGGAAATGTATATACATAGGGAGATTACTTCTTTACGTTAAATTGCTAGAAGTAAAATTGCTCAGTCAAAAGAACGGCACAATTTTAAGAGACTTTTAAACACTTTCTGCCAAATTGCCCTCTGGAAATTTGAAACAATTTATAATACCTAGTTTACTAAAATCTCCTCAACACTAGATATTGTTTCTTCTTCAGCTTTTAGCATAAAGTTTTCAAGTTGTGCCCAGGAAAGTAATAATTCTATTACTTTGAGGGGGTAGGAGATTGTCCTTCTTGAAAATTGGGCAGACTAGATCTTGATTCCATCTATGGTATTGTATCTGAGCAATTAAATCAATAAATAGTTTGGAGAGATGAGAGAGAAACATCGATCAGCCGCCTCCTGCACACCTCCCACTGGGGATGTGCCCGCAACCCAGGTACATGCCCTTGACCGGAATCGAACCTGGGACCCTTCAGTCCGCAGGCCGACACTCTATCCACTGAGCCAAACCGGTTACGGCGAGATTGTCCTTCTTGAAAATTGGGCAGACTAGATCTTGATTCCATCTATGGTATTGTATCTGAGCAATTAAATCAATAAATCGTTTGGAGAGGAATTGGAACCCCCAAATCAGGACTTTGAAAACTTATGTTAGCAAGAGTTTCCCCCCTCTGATTTATTGAAGAACTTAAAGCAAATAAAAATTATGGGGAGGATTTGCTTTGTCTTGTTCCAAGGGGAATTTCGATGGCAATACATCTTCTCTGTGATATATTACATTATATACATGCATACAAACTTGATAGAAAAAGAATGATTTTTCAATGTCATTTTTAGTTCTGTGAATATGGTGCTATTGTTTATCTTAATAAAACGTTTCCTCTTCTCTTTCTAAACTTCTTTAGCTATTTGATATCTAAGGACAGCAGAACCAAGGTTGGATGAAAATTAGAGAGAGCTGAGGGACAGCGAAGTCTAGTAAGATGATGACTGGGAATCTCATGACCTGGATTTTGCTCCAGTTCCTTAATCCTTTGGGCAAGATTCTTAACTTCTTTAGGTTATATTGTCTTCTTGACCAAATTAGTGGTTTTCACACTGCTACAGACATTCTAAGAACATTTGATTCAAATCTCACTTTTAAAAGGCATTTTTTGGACTGTTAAAAAACTTCAATTGGTATAAACAAAAGATACGAAATCCCCAATTTTAGCATTTAAAAAAATTATTGTTATTGTTGAAAGTATTATAGATGTTCCCTTTGTTTTTTCCCTCCATTGACCCCCTTCAACCCCACACCCAATTTTAGCATACTTGCGACCACCCAAACACTATTACATTAACCTCTTTTTCTGTGTTAATCCTGGAAGAAAGCCTCCTGTGACTATATTTGACTGCCTTATAAATGTGTCATTGACTAAGAAGAATCTAGTTCTTGAAAATTCTGCACATTTCCTGCAAATTCAGGCCCATGTCCTCTCATAGGAAACTATACAAGTGAATACAGAGGCTGCCATCAAACAAACGACAAATCAGATGCATGCACATCTGTCTAGTCTGCTTCTATTCACGATGCAAGCTTCAGTGGTGTCAATCTAAGTGACTGCCTCTATTGAGAATGCATATGGCAGCGTGTTTTAATGCTTGTTTTTATTTTAGATGCTTGTT
>NW_005871127.1:0-12911 GCF_000147115.1 Myotis lucifugus
GATACTAATTATATGATTTATTATACTAATCCCTCTGGCAGCCTCTTTTTTTTCTGCTGGTTTCCATATTTAATTTGCTTCTTGCTTGAAACCAAATGTTAGCATTTCACTTGTGATGGGATTGATTCAGTTACTGTGTCTTAATAGTATAAGGTTTATTCCTCTACATAATACTAATATGTAGATAAATGTTTAGATTCTTGCCCAAAATTTCTTACTGTTGGAAGGGAATGTTGATGGGAGTGGAGGAAAATTAACGTTGACAGAAGTGGATTTATCAAAATCTTAGCTTTTTCTCTCTTAGACTGCTGCCAAAGAACGGATTACAGTTCTCAGCATCTCTGCTTTGCTAGCACCGGTAATTCTCATGAGGGGAGATGCTTGGAGAGGGAAAGTACTGTCTGAGCGGTCCAATGTTTGGACATGCAGCTTTTCCCGGAAGTAATAACAATGAAAGTAATAGTTTAGTGCAGTGATGGCGAACCTTTTGAGCTCGGCGTGTCAGCATTTTGAAAAACCCTAACTTAACTCTGGTGCCGTGTCACATATAGAAATTTTTTGATATTTGCAACCATAGTAAAACAAAGACTTATATTTTTGATATTTATTTTATATATTTAAATGCCATTTAACAAAGACAAATCAACCAAAAAAATGAGTTCGCCTGTCACCTCTGACACGCGTGTCATAGGTTCGCCATCACTGGTTTAGTGAGTGCTGACATTACCGAGTACTTGCTATGGACCAGACACCAGGGCAAACCCTCTCTACATCTCATGTAATTCTTTGAACCCCACATGTGTGGTTTTATTGTTGTCCTTATTTTACAGTAATACTAGTAAATATGAATCCTAGAGCAGCTAAGTGACTTGCCCAAGGCCACGCATGAATAATGGAGCTCATGGTGGGACTCTACACTCATGTTCTTAGCATTATTTCACCCTTCATTTTAAAGATTGAAGGCCATTTTTTTTTGTTTTTAAAAAAATAATTTCTATTTTAGAAAACATCTGTTTCTCACTCTGTTCCCAAAATCTCCAGTTGGGTTAGGGAAGAAAATTCAATGTTTTATCTATTTGTGCAAAGGTAGGCAAACTTTTTCTGTAGAAGGCCAGTTGCAACTACTCAACTCTGCAGTTGTATCAGGAAAACAGCTATAGATAGTATTTAAGTGTGACAGTGTTCCAGTAAGACTTCATTTACAAAGACAGGCAGCAGGCTGGATTTGACCCCGGGTTGTAGTTTGCTGGCCTGTGTGGTGGTAGACTGATCTGTTTGGGGACACCAGGATGCGTCTGCCAGGGGAGGCAGACTCTTTAGTGCCAAGTGTTGCACCCTGTCTACCAGCCTGAAGTGCTCACCAGTGCCTTTAGGAGAGTTAAGTCCCAGCAATAATAGGGATATTTACAAACGTTTTATACTCAGTGCTTTGTTCTATGTGCTTTCCACATGTGTCATTTACTCTGTGGACATCCCTATAAGATGGGAAACTGAGGCACAAAAAGGGAAAATAGCCCCAAAAGCTAGTGAGTCACCATGAAACTGGGGTTTGAACCCAGGCTGGCTGATTCTCAGCATGTGCACTCACATCCTCTGGCCTTCTCTCTCCTGCATTATGGGCTTCCTCAGTTTGAGTCACCTTTGTATGTAGCCTTAGTTTTCGGGAACCGCCTCTTCCAAGCACTCATATTAAGAGACAAGATTCTGTATTCTCTCTCTTTTTATTTTATTTTTTTTTAAAAATATATTTTATTGATTTTTTACAGAGAGGAAGGGAGAGGGATAGAGTCAGAAACATCGATGAGAGAGAAACATCGATCAGCTGCCTCCTGCACATCTCCCACTGGGGATGTGTCCGCAACCCAGGTACATGCCCCTGACCGGAATCGAACCTGGGACCCTTCAGTCCGCAGGCCGACGCTCTATCCACTGAGCCAAACCGGTTTCGGCCTCTCTCTTTTTAAAAAATATATTTTTATTGATTTCAGAGAGGAAGGGAGAGGGAAAGAGAGATAGAAACACTAATGATGAGAAGAGAATCATTGATCGACTGCCTCCTGCACGCCCTACTGGGAGTCAAGCCCGCAACCTGGGCATGTGCCCTTGACCGGAATTGAACCTGGGACCCTTCAGTCCATAGGCCGACGCTCTATCCATTGAGCCAAACCAGCCAGGGCTATATTCTCTTTTAAAGACATTTACTTTGGAGCAGAGCTATGAGTAAGGGAATGCTCACTGCCAGTTTTCTGTGGTAGCCGGAAAGTTTGAGCTTTTTGCTAGACTTCTTGCTAGTCTTGAGCAAGATGATGCAAGAAGTTTCTTTTTGCTCATCCTTAGGCTGCACTGGAGCCTTTTATCTATAGAACCACTTTAATGATAACAAAAGAAATCACTTACTAGTTGTGTCAACACTGTGCCGAGGCATTGAATACATTATCTCATTTAAACCTCACAGCAATGATGTAAACTAACTGATATTATTCCAGTTGTACAGATGGAAAAACTGAGGTTCATCATTCTATGGGATGGTGGATAAGTTAATTAAATGTTTATGAGTTTTAGTTTCTTTATTTGGACAGAATAGTAGTCTTATCTCCTAGGGTCATAATGAAAATTAAATGAGTTAGTGAATGTAAGGATTTAGAGCAGTTTTTGGCACTCAATTGTGTTACCTGTTATTATTATTGTCAGGACACAGTGATAGTAGTAATAGTAAAGGTGAAATGCTCACTTTTTTCCTGATTTTTTGTGAATTAGAAATAAGCATCTAAGGGTCCAACATAGTGCCTGGGTATTCATAAATGGAATTATGGTATTTATTCAGAGGAAGAAGCTATAAGCTCTGTTCATTTTAATTTTAAAACATCTTTACTAGTGATGATTTCAAAATTACACAGTTTTAAAAAAGTCTCTTGGTTCTGTTTTGCAGTTTGTTTTGTGTGAAATTATTCTCCTGAAGAAATGGCATGCCCTCAATACTCCCCATGTGAAGTACCCATTGGGTGGGGTGGGCCCTAGAGGACAGAAGTGCTTGACATATTAAGTGATTGCCAAGGTTCATTTCACAGCCATAAAACCAGTAGCAGAGGCATATGTACAGGGGAGTAAGATAATTTGCTTATTTATGTTAAATAAATTCAATATTATACAATTGTAAAAATCTTGTTTACATATGTGCCCTTTATTACACACCGTATTTCACTGTACACATTTTATGTTTGCCTACCTTTGCACAAATAGATAAAACATTGAATTTTCTTCCCTAACCCAATTGGATATTTTGAGAATAGAGTGAGAAACAGATGTGAAAGCCATTCCTCTATGAGGTTATATTCAACACCATTCACAATGACAGTTAGGATGACAATTTAAAGTATTTGTTCAATGTTAAGTTTGACTATATGTTTTCCTTTTAAGTATTGACCTCAGGACTTACCCCTTGCCTTAAGCCAGACTCAACTCCATATTTATAACAAAATGTAGGAAGGGAAAGTGTTTCCTCCTTCATAAAGTTATCTCTTTCATTTTTCTCAACCCATGGATCTATGTGTCAGTGAAAACGAAAACCAAGCTGTCTAATTTCGTTATTGTTTTTTGTGAGAGTGACATCTGGTGATTCCTTTTTCATTCTCATGGTTCCTCTGTGCTTGGCTAAAAGCTGTTGCAGATGCCAAAGACTCATTTTGTGAACACACTAACTATCTAGGATCAAGTTGGTACCACTGATATGGCTCAAAATCTGAAAGGTTCAGCAGTCCATTTAGATGCAGTCCCTCTGAACGCTAGGCTTTTCTGAGGGCGATGGACAAACAGCTTCCTCATTGGGGGGGATTTCTGTTAAATTTAGGATTTTGAGGAAGGGATGGCATCTATGCCAACCTGTCTGCTTCACTCAGAAGGAGGCTGGAGCCCCTAGCCATTCATTGGGTGTGTTGGCCAAGCTCACATTGTGTTGGCCGAGGTCACTCTGCTCCCCATTGAGCTGAGGACCTGGGCTCTGTGCCCATAACTTATGTTTATCATGCTGGGTGACCCACTGAGTAAGAAGGGTCTGGGCATTAAAGAATAAGAGGGGAAGGCATTTTAAGATTGGAGAAGTAAAGGTAGTTAACATTTTTGAGTACCTATTTGCTATAAATAGTCCCACATTTGGCCTCTTTTCTCTCTTGCAAAAGGAGGTGTAGAATCTTTGGTATGAAAAAGAGTTGTTGAGGAAGTACAGTGGGGGATCTGGCTCCATGAGTCCACGGATTCACCCCATATCTGAGAATTTAGGACCCTCTGGAATGGTATTTATTGGGCCTGTTTTGAGTCAGACCTGCTATGCATGATCTCATTAGCATTCTTACAAAAATCAGGGAGGCTGTTGAAATTCCCATTCTCCACATCAGGAAGTGGAGGATGGAAAGGGTAAGACCTGCCCAGGGTCAGGGGTAGATCTAAGATTCAGACCCAGACAGGTCTAAATAAAACTTTCAGGCTGAAATATATGTTTCCCACTGTCCTATGTTGGAAATGTACTACATTACTACTGCAATGTTTGAGTGAATCATTGAATAAAACATATCTCACCAACATGTAATAGTTGCTGAGTAAAAATGTGCGCAATTTATGTGCTCAAAGTAATCCTCTCCAGTGAAATGACTGTTCTTTTGTATGCTTAATTTTCACTTATGAGTTCTGATAGGAAATATGAAGCTTTGAGAAAAAAGACATAATTTATGGGGTAATATTAGAGCACTCCCCTGGATGAGAGCAACTAGAGAACTATATTAAAGTTATACTTGGAGAATATGTCAAATTATTTTCAATCTCAAGTGATGATTGTTTAAAATAATATTTTCTAAGGCATAATTTTTTTTCTTCTGGCAGCTGATTTTATGGTGTGTAGTATTAAAAATTAAAAAGCTCTACATTGGAATAATCTCTGAAAACCTCCAGTTTTTTACTAAGTGTATAAAAAAAATCAGATTTTACAAATCTGGGCAGGTTCAGAAGATGAACTCTGTGTCATGTTCTTTTTTCCTGTCTGCGATAGTGGAGAATTTGTGCCCATAGCCTGATCGCTTTAAGCCCTGGGAAAGTCACATTTTGTTCCCTGCAAGGGCCATGTGGGGACTTGGAGTGTGAATAGTGTCTACTGTATGGACCCCAGTTGCTTTTCTTCCCTTTGAGTAAGAGCTCTGCGGGTCAGTAAAGGTTTCACAGGGAACGTGCGTTGCTGGTAATCCTTTGAGGGGAGGAATGAGTGGTGTTTGCACTCTGCAGACCCAGTAACGAGGATGCTGAGGCTGAGTTTTACATTTGTCCACCAGGGAGACTCAGGGCATTGACGCTCATCACACAGGCTGAAGTTAAAAAAGCAAGTAGCATTACATAGAAAATGCAACTGTGGAGCCCCCAGGAGGCAGTTGGGAGTTTAAATGAAGGCCATGGCTGCTTTTTTACAAATAGGTAAGATGGCAGAGAAATGGGTGGCAGATATGAGCAGAATGAAAAATCATTGCTGACAGATCAGCTCAGGGCAAATACATCTTTTTTTTAAAAAGTCTTTTCCCAAACTTCTAAAAGTCACTTCATGGACATATAATAAAGACGTATTTTAAATTCATCCTGATTTAGAAAAATCAATACTTTATCGATGTTAGAGTGGGGAATGATGCCCCTTAAGTTGTATGGGTTTTTCATATGATTCCTTTAACTAGCAGTGTGCCCTCTCCTTTATGTATGAAAAGATTTACAGCCAATATTTGAGGAACCTTCCTGGTGTGTCACTGTGGTATTACTGAAGTGTAACAATTGATGTCATCCTGGTTTTCCACGTTGAATGTTTTGATTCACCAGGCATGAAGGCCATGCAGAGGAGTGTGTGCAGTCTTGGGACCTCAGTATTCATGGCTCTTAATCCCTGCCCTAGTCTGGAGGAAGCTGGGCACTCTTTTCATGCCTCATGTTCCTGGGAGCGGTCCAGATGTGCTCCGGAGCCAGGTGTAGGTAGAACCTGTGACGTGTCAGAGTTCTCAGCAGCTCTAGGGTTCTTTGAGCCCACGGAACCAAACATATAGCATCATTGGTCAATAGAAGGGAATCTTGGGTGGAAGCTCCAGCGAGGAGGGTCTGGGACCATGTGGGGCTGGTTCTCCCTGCGGAGGAAAGGGTCTACAGAGTCCTATCACACTGTGCAATCCCTCTCTAAGGAACAGTTACATGAGAACTTGGTAACGTCAGCTCACAGACCTCATCAAGTCATCCATGAGAGAGAGGGAGAAGAGGAGGAGGAGGAGGAGGAAGAGGTAAGGGGAGGCAGGAAGAGGCTCTAGAGAAGTGAGTCAACTTTTTGGATTTGTGGGACCCTTTGAAGGAGCATTTATTATGTTCCTTCCTACTTCCTCTTTCCCTTTGAAGTAATATTTACCATATATTCCTTTTCATGCCACAAAGTGCATTAAAATTCACATGGGGATTCCTGAAGAGTTTGTAAATCTATTTGGTCTCTTTGGAAATTAATACAGACTATCTAAATTATTACTGGTACTAGCGTATTTGTCATCTTTATTCATTTTTGTGACTTTCATTTATTTTTAAATTTTTTATTACAGTTTACATTCAATATTATTTTTGATGAGTTCCTGGTGTAAATCATAGGGTTTAGACAATCATATACTTTACAAAGTGTTCTCCCCGAATTTCTACTACCCGCCCCCCCGTCCCCATACATAGTTACTACAATATTATTGACTTTATTTCCTATGCTGTACTCTACGTCCCGTGATGTCATCTTTATTCTTTGCCTCTTCCCCTTCAGGATAAAAATAATGTAAACATTTCTATCATTAGTATCTTCATTATTTAAGATTCTTAGTTTATTAAACATTTATTAAGAACCTGCTGTTATTGAAACACACGTTCATGCATTTTTAGACTCAGAATATAACCCAGTTAACCAATCAACATGAAAATTGCTCAGAAAAGCTTTAATAGTTGATACAGCACCCTCATCCCCTGTCCTCACTTCTACGTCCATTTCCATGGCCAGGGCTCCCCTCAGCAGGGAGCAGGCCCTGGAGGGCCAGCCTTGCACCCGAAGGTCCTCCAGGGACGCTTTCACCTCACAGGGTGAAGCCATTGGCTAACCTGCAAAATGAAACTGCTCAAGGTGAGGACAAGGCTCCTCAGGACAAGGCTGCTCAGCCGGCCAGTCGGCTAACAGTTACTTGCTAAGAATCTGTGAGGTGTAAAGTGTTGTGCTGGGTTATAAAGTGGATTCCAACGGGGTGTGATATCCCTTGACTCTAGCCAGGAAGTCAAGACTAACTCCGGAAAAAGTCAGGTACCATTTTGGGGCAGTGTGTGATCAGGAGCCAGGGGTGGTCAGTTCAGCATTTGTTGGGAAGGGGCGAGGCAAAGACAGCTGCCTTCAAGGGAAGAAGTAAACACCGAAGCGTTCCCATGAGCAAATCCTATTGGTCAGCGACATGAGCTTGCCTGTCTTATCTTCCTTGAATGGGAAGACGCTGGATGCTTCTCTGACTGTATATGTTTCAACTGGAGTCCACATGGTGTGCCTGCCCGGTACTGGGAGGTTTAAGGAAAACCAGTTTATGGTAATCACTGGGGAAATGCCCAGTCCTGGGAGGTTTAAGGAAAACCAGTTTATGGTAATCACCGGGGAAATGAAACCAACACTGAGAAATACTGGGAAGCTGATGGTGAGTCTGGAGAAGCAAAGAGACCAGAGGTAGAAAACCCTAGTTATGCTGTGTGATGACTATATGCGGGTATACTTAGTGCTGGGGAGAGGCTCTAGACCAGCAGTCCACTGCAGATCCAGTGCTAAACCTGGGGGTCCTGTTGGGATCCCACAGAGGAAAGGAGCCCCCTGGGGCAGCAGCAGGAAGGGATAGAATTTGAGGAAAAGGAAGCCATTGGTCCCTGGGTATATGGTACGGGAGGCCTGAGCAGACAGTCTCTTTGATTTCTGGTATTTCATCCCCAAGGTGGACCCACATAACTTTCCCCAAGAACCTGGGAAACTGTATTTGCATGTAACCAGGGAGAGAGTCTGTTGTCAAAGTATAATTTTCAAAACTTAGAAATACGGTTCTCATAAAGATATAAAATGAACGCGTCAACATTTTATTTCGCCTATCGTGGCAGAAACGAGCAAGACGGCAAACTGATGCAATGGGTATTTGAGGAACTGGGTATTTATAGGTTTGAAAAAAAAAAAGGATGTTAGATTAAGATTGCTAGGCTATACACAACACTGGGCAGTGTCCTATAGGGCAATATAACCGCAACCTTTGAGGTTTTTATACCATTCAGAAATCTGCATGTTAGCATGTAACCTCACTGTGCCTGGGTTCTAATCAGACAGTAAATAGCAAAGTCAAACACAAGTCCGTCCTCCTAGAGAAGGAAACACTCCACGGAGGGCTGGTTCCCCACAGTGCTACAGTGTGGCGTGGAGGGTGTGCTGCCCTCTCCTCTCCCACACCCTGTCCACTCCTCCACTGCCTCAGTTCCAGGATTTGGATAGTTTTATTCACATTTAAAAACGACGTTGGAGTTAAGGAAATCTGAGGTTGGGTTCTAATTCCTTCGCTTACCAGTTGTGCAATATTGGGCAGGTAGTTACCTGTGACTGGATTTACTTGCTATAAATTGGGAGGAGCAAATGAGATAGCTTTTGTAAAGTCCCTGGCACATGATCAGCAATCAGTAAATCTTAGTTCTGCTCTTCCCTCTTCATAAAATGAAAATTTTTTTTTACCTTTTGTGTCTACTTTCCTCCTTCCCTCCCATTTTTCCTTCCTCATCTCCAGTTTATTAAATAATGTCCTAGAATTCCATGGATTTTCTGCATTGTTAATGGAGGTATCCTATTTTCATCTAAATGGGAAAAAAAAAGATTTTAACTTTTTAAAAAAATCCGCACCCCCGAGGTCATTTTCATTGACTTTTTTTTTTTTTAGAGAGAGAGATAGAAAAAGAGAGAAAGAGCGAGAAACATCCACGTGAGAGAGAAACGTTGATCAGCTGCCTCTAGCATGGGGATGGAACCCACAACCTTGGTATGTGCCCTGACTGGGAATCTAACCTTCAACTCTTTGGTGTACAGGATGATGCTCCTACCAGCTGAGCCACGACTCCAGCCAGGGCGATTTTAACATTTTTTTAATTAAAAAAAAATCCCAGCTTTATTGAGATAATTAACATATAACAGGTGTACAACATCGTGAATTGAGATAGGTATTATTGCACAATGATTAGCATGGTAGGGTTAACACATCCATCACCTCACATATTTACAGTGTTTTTTTCTTTGTGTGGTAAGAACTTTAAAGGTTTACTCTCAGAAGCTTTCAAATATCCACTGCAGTATTGCCAGCCATAGTCGTGGTACCACATTGGGTAGTATGCTTTATTTAGAGAACCCTCTGCATATGAAAAAATAGAGGTTACTTAATTAAAGACGATTTCTTTATATTCGGTTTTCTTTTTCTGAGGTTGGTAATGGGGTATTTCTTGTTGAAGTGTAAATATCAGCCTGGGTATTTCCGTGTCTGCTCCGTGCCTGCTCTGGGTTGAGCTTTGCCAGGAGGGGGGACGGACACACAGAAGCCTTCCAGGAGCTTGCTCGCCACCTCTCTTCTTACTCGTGAAGGTCAGCCCAGGGGGGTTAACAGTGATGCCGGAGGGATTGTGAGCTGGTGTCTGGTATAGGCAGCTGGTCCTCATGCCGGATGGGGCTTCTGTAGAGCAGATTCTCTTCCCTCCTGCACAGCCCCTCACTGGTGTGTGCTGGCATGTGCTGGCCCGTATTATATTGACCTGTGATTCAAAATGGCAGAAGCTGTGATATCAAGAGCCTCTTCAGACTTTTGACTTGGAGAAAGGAGTCCTTTTCTAGTTAGAAACTTTTTTTTTTTAAATATATTTTATTGATTTTTTACAGAGAGGAAGGGAGAGAGATAGAGAGTTAGAAACATCGATGAGAGAGAAACATCGATCAGCTGCCTCCTGCACATCTCCCACTGGGGATGGGCCCGCAACCCAGGTACATGCCCTTGACCGGAATCGAACCTGGGACCTTTCAGTCTGCAGGCCGACGCTCTATCCACCGAGCCAAACCGGTTTCGGCTAGTTAGAAACTTTTATAGAGGCCAGAGGAGCATCTTTTTACTTTTGGCTTAGGACATGGCACTTCAGAACTGGCTCATTTTTCTGCCAGGGGCTCGTTGATGAGCTTCTGATGTGGCTTCGAGGGAGTGAGGATAAGATGGAATTGCCCTCGACTCTGCCTCCCTCCCTTGCAAGACACGGTATTAATGTAGGTTAATAGGTGAGGGATCCCCAATTCTGAACTCAGTTCTGCCACCACTTATATTGCTGTTTCTTCTTCTTTTCGTGTTTATACTGTCTTTTCCTGTCCTGCCTCAAGACACAGTGCAGTGTAGTTTAAACATTGCTCTATGTTAATGGTCACACAAGGGAACATTCTGTAACCCTGTTTCCTCATTTGTATGTCATAGTTTTCAATAGGTGATACAATCAGTGCCTTGACAGTCCGTGCTCCATTCATTCATTCGTTAGACAGCATGTGTTTACTGAGCAACAGCGCTGTGCCAAGCCCTGGCGAGTTTTCTGTACACATGATCAATAGGAACCTGCCCTGATGGAGACAGATTGCCGCCTCATAATCAAGCAAGGTTTTAGAGATTATGATAAGATTATGAATGAAATAAATCAGATGATGCAAAACTATAAGTAAACTGCTATTTTTAGTCATTTTAATTAGGGTTATCAGAGCCGGTCTCCTTGAAGAGGTGGCTTTCTGAGCTGAAAACAGAAGGATGAGAACGGTCAGTCACGGGAAGAGTTGAGTGAAGAGCATTCTATAAAAGAGCGAGCAATTCGGAGAGGTGTGGGATAAGTTTGTCTTGTTAAAGGAGCAGAAACTCAGACCTGTGGCTTATGTGGAGTGAGGAAGGGGGCAGCGGGTTGGGGGAGGAGGAAGGGAAGGGGAGAGGTGGGTGGGCAGGGCCATTTAGTGATTCCTAGATCGTGGGGAGGAGTTTGGGTTTATTCTCAGTGCAGTGGAAAGTTCTTAGAGAGGTATAGACCAGTGGAATGGTCTGAGTTTATTAAAAGAAGAGAAAGAAAACAAAAAGAATAACTGTGTCTGTTGTGTGAAGAATTAAATGAAGGGTGTCAAGTGTGGGAGTTGGGGGACTGGTGCAGTCCTTGAGTTTGGGTGAAGGTGGGAGGGATGTGAGAGAAAGATGCTTTGACGATGCGACCAGGTTGTGGTGGGTCCTGGATTTGATTTTGCAGCTTTGAGGGAACTTTTTGTATGTTTGAATTTGTGAGTGAGTGTGTGTGTATGGTTATGAGTTTATGAGATTGTGAGTGTGTGAGTCTCAGTGTGGATTAGTGTGGGGTGCATGTGTGGATTTGTGAGTGGATATAAATATGTGTGTGGTATGGATATGGGTTTTCTCCAGTTGTAGCTTTTGAACAGGCCATTGGCATATTCCTTAAGGCAGCGGTTCTCAACCTGTGGGTCGCGACCCCTTTGGGGGTCGAATGACCCTTTCACAGGGGTCGCCTAAGACCATCGGAAAACACATATATAATTACATATTGTTTTTGTGATTAATCACTATGCTTTAATTATGTTCAATTTGTAACAATGAAATTGGGGGTCACCATAACATGAGGAACTGTATTAAAGGGTCGTGGCATTAGGAAGGTTGAGAACCACTGCCCTTAAGGGCTGTCCTATGGTGGCACAGATTTACATACTGACCTGGGAGAAAGGCTGGTAGCAGGAAGGCCAGTTCAGAGGGTATTGAAATTAGATGTGAAAAAGGGGGCGTACTTGGCTAGCCATGGAGAAAGGGAAGACTAGATTGGGTAAATCCTGTTATTTATTTTATTCTCTCATTGGGATGAATGAGACTGAGGAGTAAAAGATGACTCCATTAAAGAAGTCACATTCATTCAAATTACCCCAGTTTGATTGCTAGCCAAGTATTTTACCAGCCTTAATTATTTTTAAAAAATTAAACCTCACTTAAATTCATATGCTTGCTTTCTCTGACAGACATTTCGTTAGTGAGAGTTGAGTGATCCCACTGCATCCCACCTAAACTGCCCCGCCTCTGCACACACCCACATACTCGCCTTCTTGTTTACCGTTAGAGTTCTTGATTCTTCAGAAACTCATTGTATTTTCTGTTCCCCCTCAGGACATTTTTGAAGATGCCTTGGACACCATCTCTGCGTAAGTAGTAACATAATAAACAATGTGTAGTAAGTAAAAATTGATGGATCTCTTATATAAAATGTAAATTTCCTTTTTGTCTTTTGGGATTAGTGACCAGTGTTGGAAGGAAGTCACTTTTCTGTAATTCAAGAGTTAGGATATGGCTATGCTTAAGAAAGGATCTATCTGAAGTTACTTTCAAATATATTTTTGAGTATTATTTCTTATAACATGAATGAAACTAAGAGAAAAGTACGTTTTCCAACAGATTAAGGTTTAAAAATGTAAAACTAAGTAATGAGTATTTCCATGTGTATAGCTTTGTCATATTCTTGAATTATCACCAAAGATTAACTTCACAGACGTAGGATCATTGGGTTAAAAGGAATGCATATGTGCATTGTCCTATGTATGATATCTCAAATTGCCTTTCTGCATGTTACCTTGGGCTTCTGTAAAAAAATATCACAGACTGAGTGGTTTAAACCACAGAAATTTATTTTCTTGATAGACCTGGAGACTGGAAATTAGAGAGTAGCGAGTAATGTAAAGGTGCAGGGTCCGGTCAGAGGAAATGTTGTAGAGTTGGCAACTGGCTGCATATTACAAAGAATAATAAACAACAACTCAGATTATAATA
>NW_005871127.1:13394-21899 GCF_000147115.1 Myotis lucifugus
GATCAGTGCGCATCATAGCCACCAGTCGACAGGTTATTCGGTTGCTTAGGGTTTTATATATATATAGATGAACTTTAAAACATATATACACTATTATCTTTTGTCATATTTGCTACAAATATTTCCCCTTCATTGCTGTTTTTCTATGTGTTAGAGTTACAAATTTATATATTGTCCAAAAGTTTTAATGTTTATGTTGTTGACTGTTTATGTGATTTAAAAACCTTAATCATGATTACTATTTTTATTTTGGAACAGTTTCAGACTTTCAGAATTACGGTGAAGACAGTAAAGAGAGTTTCTGTATACCCCTCACTGGTTTTCCTTCTTATTAACTTTACATTAACACAGTATATTTGTCACAGTTAATAATCTTATGTGGATGCATTATTATTAACTGAAGTCCGCACTTGATTCGAATTTCTTCAGTTTTTACCTACTGTCCTTTCCCGTCCAGCATCTCCTTCAGGATGCCCCATTAGACCTTGTCATCCTGTCTCCTTGGGCCCCTCTTGGTTATGACCGTTTCTCAGGCTTCCTTGCTTTCTATGGCTTTGACAGTTTTGAGCAGTACTGGTCATTTTTTGCAAAGTGCCCCTCAGTTGGGATGTATCTTTTTTCTTCTCATGATTACACTGAGATCATGTGTTTTGGGGAGGAAGACACCAGCCATCCTCATCACATCATATCAAGGCTCAGTGTTGTCAACCTGGCTGACTAGGACAGCACCTCTGATTACCTGGGTGGAGATGGTGTTTGTTAGATTCCTCGCCTGTAAAGTTACCCCTTTTCCCCTTCTCTTTTCATGCTGTACTCTTTGGAAGATTATCTGTTTATGTGACACTAGAGACCCGGTGCATGAATTCGTGCACCAGTGGGGTGCCTCAGCCTGGCCTGTGGGATTGAGCCGAAACCAGCTCTCCGATATCCTCTGAGGGGTCCCGGATTGCAAGAGGGCGCAGGCCAGGCCGAGGGACCCCACTGGTGCACGATCAGGGCCCGGGAGGGATGTGGGAGGGTGGCTAGCTGGGGAGGGACTGTGGGAAGGCTCCAGGGTGTGTCCAGCCTGTCTCGCTCAGTCCTGATTGGCTGGACCCCAGCAGCAGTTAACCTACTGATCTGAGCATCTGCCCCCTGGTGGTCAGTGCATGTCAGAGCGACTGGTTGACAGGTCGACTCTCTGCCCCCTGGTGGTCAGTGCACATCATAGCGACTGGTTGTCTGGTCGACTGTCTGTCCCCTGGTGGTCAGTGCATGTCATAGCGAGCGGTTGAGCGGCCTTAGCATATCATTAGCATATGACACTTTGATTGGTTGAACGGCCGATGGGTCCACTAGACACTTAGCATATTAGCCTTTTCTTAGATAGGATTATTTTTACAAAGTCACTTTTAAGGTGAGCGTGTCATCTGCCATCCAGAAATCTTGTAATTATTCAAGTCTGCGGCTTCTGGGCCCTCTGGGTGTCTGGGACTGAGCTGGGCTGTAACAGGAGACTGCAGTCTAGGAGGTAGGAAGGGGTCAGGCTGCAGGCTGGTAATTGGAGTTCACCAGCAGAGGCTCTGCTGATCCCAACGGGAAGAGACACACACACACACCAGAGAGGGGTCCAGCCTAAGGGATGAGAGCAGGTGAGACGTCCTTGCTGTGACCAAGGGCAGCACGTTTTCGCTGTGTTTCCCTCAGCTTTTACTGGCTGCGTTACACTGGCAGAGACATGACCTTTGGGCCTGTAAGGCCTTGTCAGCTATTTTTAACATTTATTGGTTTTTTAAGAAATCAAATCTTAGAGGAACAAACAAGCAAAACTCTGAACCTGACATCCAGTTTCCGGTTTCACATGTCAGGAGCTTGGAAGTTGCCACTCTGTTCTAAATGTGCCAATTAAAAGACAGAGATTGTCAGAATGGATTAAAAAAAAACACACGACCCAACTATATGTTGTCTCTAAGGAACTCACTCTAAATATACATATAGATCAGTGGTTCTCAACCTTCCTAATGCCGCGACCCTTTAATACAGTTCCTCATGTCGTGGTGACCCCCAATCATAAAATTATTTTCATTGCTACTTCATAACTGTAATTTTGCTACTGTTATGAATCATAATGTAAATATCTGATATGCAGGATGTATTTTCATTGTTACAAATTGAACATAATTAAAGCATAGTGATTAATCACAAAAACAATATGTAATTATATATGTGTTTTCCAATGGTCTTAGGCGACCCCTGTGAAAGGGTTGTTCCACCCCCAAAGGGGTCACGACCCACAGGTTGAGAACCGCTGATATAGATGAACAGAAAATGGATGGAGAAACATAGACCATGCTAACACTAGTCAAAAGAGAGCAGGAGTAGCTATATTAACTTCAGAAAGCAGACTTCAAAGTAAGGAAAGTTATCAGGGATAAAGAAGAGCATTGCCTAGTGACAGAAGGATCAACTCTCCAAGAAGATTTAACAATTCTTATGTATATGCGTCTAACAGCAGAGCGTCAAACTATGTGAGGCCCAAACTGATAGAACTGCCCAGAGAAATCGATGATACTATTATCACAGATGTGTGTGACTTCAATACACCTCTCAGAAATGGACAGACCCAGAAGGGAGAAAATCAATAAGGACACAGTTGAACTAAAAAACAAAAAACAACCCCTTCTAAACTTAACTGAAGTTAATTTAGACCCCTCTTCTCATGCAAACCCTAAATCTTCTAGCCCACTGTTCCAACACCATTTGCTAAGTCTGTGAAGGAAAGAAAATGTATGTATGGGTCTCCTTTATCAAATAATTTCATTAAAATAATAACGTTCTGTTTCTGGGCTTTTTGTTTTGTTCCTTTGATCTATATGTCTGTGTTTACACAAAAATTACACTTCATTGAACTGTTTTAGATGTTTCAATACTATTATGACCGGTTCTCAGAACAGCATTCAAAAATGACCCCTGTGATGGAGGCCTGTTTTATTCCTGTCAGAAACTACTTGAGCTTTAAAATGTTACAATTTTTTCTCATCCTGAAACCAATAGTTTGTTAACGCTCCTTCACTCTCTGGGTTACCTAATGTTTTCTTTTCCATTCCTTGCCTCTTTCATCCTCTCTTCCAGCTGTATTTATCTGCTGCTGCCAGCATTTTCTGTCTTGGAATTTTCAGTTCCTGTCCTGCTCAGTTTAGCAAATCCAGAGGTTTCAGAATTTTCTTGCTCTTCTGGGTTTCTCATGTGCATTATTTCTTGTGTCCTTTAAGAAGGTCTCATAAACAGTTTTGTGTTTCTTTTTCAGTGTTGCCCAAGTGTCCCTGGCACATGCTCCCATCACTGTAGTTGTAGCAGCACATGGGGTAGCACACACTTCACCCAATAGAGAACCTCACCTATCTGAAATAGAGCCCGAAGCCAGAAAGGGAGGCAAAGGACATATTAGTGTCCATGCTCTAAAACTCTTGTCCTTTACTTGTAGTAGAGGCCTCCAGCCGGAGACGACTTATAATAAACTCTGACCTGATTCTAATGAGCGTTGTTTGTGGCATAATTTTGTCAGAGTTCTGAGAGGTAGGGTGAGGGGGTGGTTTTAGAAGCCAGTTTGTGGACAGTGGCAAACAATGGCAGTGAAAGAAGGAAGAAAGCATGACATGCAGTCTTAGAACTCAAAAGCACAGCAGCCTGGTTTTATTTTGCTTTGGTGCACACAACTAGATGTACCTTCCTGGACTGTTAGATGCAGTTTAATGTGTTCTCAGCAGTGATCTCTCATATTCCTAGTACCTTATTAAATTTTTAAATAAGTGGTTTGTGTACCACTACAAGTCCTTGGACTTCACAGGTAGAATTGAGCTCTAGTCCCAGCTGCCATACAGTGGCTGGGAGGCCAGCGACCAGTTTCTCTTGAATCTCAGTTTCTTCATCCTCTCTTAGATGTGTTGGGAAGATAAAAATGAAAGGTAAATGTGATTATGGGGATAAGGCACATATAGGTGCTTAGTAAATATTGGTACTTTATTGCTTCTTCTACCCCAGCTACTGTCAGTCTCCACTGAGACATTGGGGAAAGTTTAAGTGAAATTATATCCACTGTATTCCATTTAAAAAGGTAGAGGCTTGTATCATGTATGTTAAAAAATTACAGAATGATGACAAGTGTATTAAAGTGACATTTTGAAAGTTAGTAGGAGACGCTTCACTCACAGGGAAAGCTCACTTGGGTGGTTCCCTCTGTTTCCCCAACACAGAGCGTGATGTTTCTGCAGGTATGTTTCCTGCATTACTAACCCGTTTTTGAAATTAAAAATGTTGCAGAAGTAATCTCTTACTCAATATATTTTTTATATATTTTTAATTGATTTCAGAGAGGAAGGGAGAGGGAGAGATAGATATAGAAACGTCAATGATGAGAGAGAATCATGGATCGGCTGCCTACTGCATGTCCCCTACTGGGGATCGAGCCCGAAACCCAGGCATGTGCCCTTGACCGGAATTGAATCCGGGACCCTTCAGTCTGCAGGCTGACACTCTATCCCCTGAGCCAAACCGGCTAGGGCTCAATATTTTTCTTTAAAAATTGTGAGTATTTTCTCTGATTTGAAATACATGTTAATTATAAAAAATTCGCCTGTTGTTTTTGTGTGTGTGTGAACTGTTAGTTTGTCCTAATTTCAGGATTTGTGACTATTTTTCTTTCATTGCCTCCTAAATTTGTGATGCTGCAACATTCCCTTTGTGATCCCTTAGCTCAGTGGTTCTCAACCTGTGGGTCGCGAGCCCTTTGGGGGTCGAACGACCCTTTCACAGGGGTCACCTAAGACCATCGGAAAACATATATATAATTACATATTGTTTTCGTGATTAATCACTATGCTTTAATTATGTTCAATTTGTAACAATGAAATTGGGAGTCACCACAACATGAGGAACTGTATTAAAGGGTCGCGGCATTAGGAAGGTTGAGAACCACTGCCTTAGCTGCTAACCTTAGTAGAGCTCTTTTTCATTATGCTGATTGAACCACACATTTTGGTTTTGGGTTTCTAGTGCAAATAGCAGTGCTTCAACTCTCTGTAGCAAGACACGGACCTCTTGCCAACCTGATGATTAATTTCTTCCTGGGAAAATTTTCTCCTGAATTTCTAATGAGAAGATTTGAGCTAACAGACGAGAGAGGCCTTAAATTGTTTCCACAAAAGAAAACTATTTCCTATTCTCCCTTTCTGCTTAATGGATTGACCACCGCAGGCATAGATTTTCCTACTTCTGATCTTTGTGGTAACCACTGTGTTGTTTTAACTATTTTGGAAAATTGCTAGGTTTGCAAACTGCTAGATCATACAAACATCTTCACCATTTAGAACTGGAGATAAAATGAGATTAAAAAACCCCTCCACAAACAGTTGGTGATACATCCTTTTTTAAAATTAAAATTGTTTATGAACTTTCTGAATTGCTGGGCAGAGGAGGCGACCTATAAGTTAGACCCATGTCATGAACTATAGAGACATTTGCCAGAAGATTAGCTGTGCTGTCTTTTGCCTTTTAATTTATTATTATTGTTTTATTATTTTATTTATATTATATTTTTATTTCTACTGATTTCAGAGAGGGAGGGAGAGATAGAAACATCAGTGATGAGAATCATTGATCAGCTGCCTCCACCCTCCTAGTTGGGATCAAGCCTGCAACATGGGCATGTGCCCTGACTGGGAATCGAACCATGACCTCCTGCTTCAGACATGGCCCAACCATTGAGCAACCCCAGCCCGGCTCTTTTTGATTTAACAGTTCCATGCTGACATGTGCTTCTGGTGCTCTGGTGACTGGGTAGCCTCTCTCAGTGTTTGTGCACCACTACCATTTCTGACAATGTAGTGGGGAGTGTGAATAAAGCATGTTCATAAAGTAGCAGTGATAGACATGTGAAAAATAAATAAGATGCTTAGGAGTTCCAAAGAGAGCTCGTTCTGGTTGACAGGAGCACCTGGCATTGGTTTTGGGTTTTGAGGGGACACCAGGTAACCTGGGACATGCGGACAAAGTGAAGTTGGGTCACTGAGGATTCCTGGCCTCCATCGAGTGGAGAGAGTGGACTAACCACTTGGGATCACTGTGACTTGGTAGTGTTTTCAATTAATTGGTTTCTTATATAAAAACCACAGTAGAAAATGACACAGAAATCTAATTAACTCAGGGGCCTGTTGGGTACTACTTAATCAAGATTTTCTTTTTATGAGAGTTTAGAGAGTCAGAGGATAAATTAAATTTATGTTTAAAGACTGTTAGAACAGATGCAGTTTAATGTGTTCTCACAGTGATCTCTCATATTCCTAGCACCTTATTAAATTTTTAAATTTATTCTAACATACAGAATTGTATGTGTATAATGGAGTCCTGAGGCAGTGTGAATGCAGTGGGGATGAATGTGGTTTTGAGTGGGAACTACTGATTTTGTCCTTACCTCTAGAAGTTGAAAAAGGTGGTATGGTGACATTTTTAGCCAGGTGATAAGAAAGCTTACGATAAACATAGAATGTTTTGTAGTATAGCATTTCTCATGGACTTTTTCCTTCTTCATACCTTTTCTTGTGAATCATAACTTGTAGATTATAATGAGATAAAGTTTTTAAGGCCAGTTTCCCCCCCCATCAGCTTAGATCATTTATTTATGATATAGTAGTTTGGTCTGTTTTAAGGTTATTTAGGGTGAAAATCGGTGAAAAACATGCAGTTAATATATTTTTCCATTACATGACAAAGAATAACTACAGGCAGAGTTGGATTTACTTTCATTATTCTCTGATTTTTCCCCCCCAACTTCCCTAAGTAATGCAGATGTTTCTCAGGTCTAGAGAGGGATTCTTCACAATGCCAAACCCCTACTCCCAACCTAATATTTTAAAAAAATGCCATTGACATTGTTATTTATATGCCACTAAAGAAGGAGAACACACCATGGAGAATGTGTGTTCTTAGGCGACTTTTCCTAAGGGAAGGGAAAAATAAATGCCATGCAGGAAGACACAGTAAGGAGACTTGTGTATTTCAATCTTGGTACTGGGTAGGGGGGAAGAAACCTCTCATGAGATTTTCTGCTCTGAGAATTGAATAAAAAATTCTATTGCTTTATTAATTTATGTCCCATAAAATCCCTGTCTTAAGTTTAGTATATATTTAAAAATTTTTTCTTTATTGATTAAGGTATTACATATGTGCCCTTATCCCCCTGTTGCCCCCTTACCCCACACCCATTCATGCCCTCACCCCCCTGGTGTCTGCGTCCATTGGTTATGCTTATATGCATGCATACAAGTCCTTTGGTTGATCTTAAGTTTAGTATATTTACACAATTATGCAACCATCACTAAAATTAACTTGAAAACATTTTATCACCTGAAAAAGAAATCTTGTGCCTTTTTCCACCCCCAACCCTAGGCAACTACTAATCTAATTTCTGTCTCTATAGACATTTCATAAAAATAGAATCATAGGTGTTCCTTTGTGTCTGGTTTTCAAGGTTCATCCACATTGTGCTGTGTATCAGAACTTCATTTCTTTGTATGGCTGAATAATAATCAAATGTGTGGATATACCACATTTTGCTTATCCATCCATAAGTTCATGGACATTGAGGTTGTTACCAGTTTTTGCCTATTGTGAATAATGCTGCTACAAATAGTTATGTACATGTATTGGCAATTCTCCAGCATACATACCTCGGAGTGGAGTTGAAGGGTCCTATACGTGAAGCCCATATTTAACTTCTTAACACTCTAATAAAAAATCTGAGTCAGAATTAGATTTGTGGTCTGAATCTCAGTTACCAGTGTGGCCCAAACAAGTGCAAGCAAGTAATTTAATTTTCAGTGGATCAGATTTGTGGTTCTCTCAGGTAATTGGCAGAAGCATATGCAGATCCTCTCCCCAAGAACTTCACTTTGATCTCGGTCAGTCGAAGTTGCTGGCAATTTTAAGGTGTATTCTGGTTTCAGGCATATTGCATAATGAAAAATCTTGTGTCATAGAGTCAGTGAAATATAGTAAATGGAAATAAACGTTCTCTAACAAGCCCAGTGTCCTCTCCTATGTTGATTGCTTTCTGTGTAGTCTATTTTGTACTATTTGGTCTCTTTTGATGGCCTACTGCTGTATCAGAACTTCTAAAATGAGCCGTTCTTTACATAAGGCCCCTGAGAGAATGGGGATGCACATTTTGTTAAACTGTATATATTCTATATATGCTCCCTTTCACTATGAGGAGGAGTGATACGATTTCGTAATTGGAAAGAAAGCTCTTAGGGACCTTTGGGTCCAATTTTCACATCTTACCAAGGAGGTGGAAGACTTGGCCTTCATGGTGGCTAAATGAATGCTGTATCTGTGAACCCCTCTGGGCAGGGCCTTTGCCATTGTGGTTGCCCTTCCTGCAGACTCAAGATTTTCTCTGACGGTCACTCAACCCTGGGTAGCAATGCCCAGGTTGTGTCTGAGAGCCCAGGACCCTGCTTTCAGTGCTGA
>NW_005871127.1:22564-30350 GCF_000147115.1 Myotis lucifugus
GCCGAATGTGTTTTCTTGTTTCCTTTGTTCACTCTCCTTCTGCCCTCCCAACCGTACCCCATTCATTCTCCACACAGCACCAAAGTTATCTTATTTTAAAAAGAATTCTGGAATGGCCTGTGTGGCTCAGTGGTTGAGTGTCAACCTATGAACCAGGAGGTCACAGTTCAATTCCAGGTCAGGGCACATCCCCAGGTTGGGGGTTCAGTCCCCAGTGGTGGGCATGCAGGAGGTAGCCAATCAATGGTTCTCTGTCATCATTGATGTTTTAGCTCTCCCTCTCCCTTCCTCTCTGAAATCAATAAAAATATATTTTTTAAAAAAGAATTCTAATATGAAAAATTTCAAATACATACAAAAAGTAGCAAGGATAGTAAAATGAATTCCTGTGTATTCATTACTCATCTTTCACAGTTGTCAACTCAAGACCCATCTCATTTCATCTATAATCCACCCGTAGGTTATTTGGAATCAGAGCTTAGACACTCACTATACTTTATTTCTACCTCTAAATATTTTAGTATGTACTTCTAGAAACAAAGACCTTCTCTTGACATTCGGATATCAAGGTCAGGAAAATAACATTCATATAGAACTATTACCTAATCTATACCTCAAATATGGCATTATTTTAATCTATATTTTAATATGCAAATATAAAAGATAGGTCTCTTTTTAAAAACATTATAAGACTGTAATCACACCTGAAAAAATTAACAATATTCATCAACTATCCTGTCAGTGTTCGAATTTCCCCAGTTGTCTCATATAATTTATTAACAGCATGTTTGTTTGAATCAGGATAGAGTGACCTTGAAATCAAATTGGATGTCAATTTGCTTAAAATCTGCCCATGAGTTTGCATGTCTCTGAGATGAAGACCCCAATCTACCTCAGTCCACAAGGCTTGAGGTGGTCAGGCCCCCACACACTGCTTCCACCTGGTCAGGGCCACTCTCACCCTCATTCACTGCCTTCTGGCCACACGCCTCTTACAGTTTTTTGAGTGTACAAACCCTTTGCTGCCCTATTTTTGTGCATGTGGGTGTCTCTGACCACAGACTTCCTCCCACTTCTCCCAGGGCTTCTTCCTGTCTGTCACCCACCACTCTCAACTGGGATGTTCTCCCACCTCTTGTAATGACTCCTCCTAAATAGATTACTCCTCTCCCATTTCTCTATCTTAACTCTCATTTCTTTCATACCATTTCTCATTTTGTAGTTAATTATTACTTGTTTTTTGACCATTTGTTCCTTTGGGCTCTAAGTTCCATGAGGATAGGACTGGTCTGCACTGCTCATCACAGTTATGTACTCTGCATCCAAGCACCATGCTCAGCACATAGTAGGTCCTCAATGCATATTTTTTTCAAATTAACGAATTTGTTGAATGAATGTACTAATCAGAAAATATAGATGGGTAATCAAAGTAGACTGCAAGGATTTGCAGTGCATTAAAACAAGTCCAGTCATCATTTATTGAGAACTTACCAAGGATAGGGCAGAATAATTGCTGTTATTGTTTAAGGGAGAGTGACTTAATGGATCTTTTGGGATGTGCATTTTTTAAAAATAATGATTACAGCTAGTTGTGCTAATCAACCCGAATACATACATAATTAGGTAATGCCCAATTGCTTGGGCCTAGTAAACACTATTCAGGATTGTGGGTGTCTCCTTTGCTATTTCTCAACTTTGGGCTGATTCACTTTTCATCTGAAGTTTATGTAAATAAGCTGTCAGACCAAGTCTCAGGGGATAGAGCGAGCTTCACTGCCTTTTGTTAACTTTCTACCATTCTTTTCTGCCTGATTCATCAGACCTTTATCCATCTTTTGATAAAAATAGCCCAAAGTGAATAATAAAACTTCCAAAGAGCAGATACTACTTGGGAGCTTTGCCTTTTGAAATGTATCAAACTGCTCCATTGCTTATGTTTTGAAAATTTATCAATCTCTCTAGTCCCTCCTCTCTCCCCTTCTTCCCTCTCTCCCCCATTTGTGTCATCGTGTTTGTAGAACATCATGCATAGAACTTTGCAAAGATGGAGTGATATTCGGGTTAGGTACACTTGTGAATAATGTGTAATTCAGTATCATGTATCATATACATTTAATAAATAGTCTGAAGACTTATTAATAGTCACTAACAAATCTAAAGGACTCTGAAATTGTTTAAAACTTAAGTATTTGGGGATTTATGTATGACTTTTATCTTTGTGTAAAATAATTTGTATGTTATTTATTTTATTTTTGTTGTCCAGAGTGAAAGTATTCAAGCCAGCAAGGAGTATTTTTTATTGCCTGTAAGCAGAATGTTATAACTAGAACTCGGAATGTTAAAGGCCCATGTAGTTCTGACTAGCATTTTCAGAGGTATATGCATAGTTTTGGTTTTCCCTGTAGGCAATACAGTTATAAGCTGTGGTTTCTATTTATTTTGGCATGTAAAAAAGTTTTCTGCAAGACTTGTTTTACTTTATGCAATTAAAAGATTGTTTGTGTGTATATTTGTATAAAATTCTGTGTCAAATCCCCCAATGATTTAAGAGATTCTTTGCCATTTAAAGAATTTGGTGCCAATTTAAAAGAAACTATTCCAAAAATGTATTGTTTGCTTTGATTCACAAAATTCTGTGTGGTTACAACAAGAAAATTAATTTCATGATCAACTATTAAAAGCATATATATTTTAAAAGAACCTTCTCATTTTCTCAGTACAATTGTATTGTTGAAATACATATATTTTTACCTAATTGGCTGTGACAGTTTTTCGGGCTTGTTTTTTCTGTTTGAATGTTTTGAGGAGTACTAGTCAGATATTTTGTAAGATGCCCCTTATTGGAATTTGAATGATGTTTTTCTCCAGGTAAGACTGAAGTTCCAGGTTTTTGGGAGATAGAGCAGAGAGATAAAGTGCCACTTTCATTACATTATATCAGGGTCTATCCTATCAACATTATTTATCACTGTTGATGTTGGTCTGCATCACTTGGCAGAGATTGTATTCGTCAGGTTTTTCCACAGTAAAGTTACTTTTTTGAGGCAGGAGGAGTTATGTTTCCCCTAAATGAGGGTAGAGAATCTACATAAATTATTTGGATGTCCTGGATGTTCAGTGTTTTTTTCTTTTAGATTGCATCAAGATGGTCATGTCCAATTTTCATATTTCAACATTCTCAAAGGAGTCTTTTAACCTGTATGAGATTCTGAGCATGGATAAGTTAATTTTAGGTCAAAGAGCTCTTGGAAATATGTGGTAACTCACCATTTTAGGGATGTCTGAAATTAACTGGGTGGTCTACCTTTTGTAATTTCTCAAAGGTTTTGTTCAAATACAAGTTAGATGAATTCTCTTACATATTGCACATTATTCACAACAAATATAGCTGGACTTAAAGTTTCTATTGATAAAGGAAAAAGAATATTAGATAAAAGTAACTTATGTTGATGGGAAAATATAGGTGTGAAATATACTGTGCAAATAATTTTGCAGTTGGCCTTGTCATTCTCTTTTCCTTCCTTGAGAAATCCTGACCTTTGCAAGACCAGGTCTCTTACAGATTTCTAAAATGCCCTGTGGTTCTCCTTGGAAGTACAGTACCTGTCACATTTGCTATCATTTGACTCTCTGGTTTCCCTGCTGGATGGAGAGCTCCCTGGGAGCAGGGACCATGTGTCCTCTGCTCATTACTGTATCTCCCATGCCCACGCATAGTAGGCATACAAATACATGTTAACCGACTGTCCTATGCTATTTTGGGCACTTCTAGAAATATAGGTGGTTAAATATTGGGTCACAGTTATCATAACATGATGCTGTGTGAAAAGGTAATACACAATAACAGAATTAAAGAAAAATGTATATATATATATGGAGGAGGCAGATGAAGTAAGTGTTGCAAAAGGTTAACAGTGGTCTCTGGGTTATGAGATTATGGCTGGCTTTAATTTTCTTCATTGTTTTCCAGTTCTCTTCGAGGAGTTTATTACTTTATAATCAGGAAATATCAAGAACACAGTACCTCAAATTTTTATAATTAGATAAAATGGTAAGCCCCATTATAAAAACAACAACAAAACAAACAAAAACAGTTCAGTTCTAGTATGCACAAGAGCCCTTAAGGCAAGACAAGAAAGTTGCCAAGTCACTGACCATCTCTAAGGCTACTTAAAAAGATCTCGTCAAGACCAGTTCAAGTATTGTTTATCTAGTATTAATTTCAAAGTGCTATTTCCAATGGTGTTAGTGTGATTATGTCCTGTGTATTTCATTCACTTCACTAATTTAACTTTTGTGCATTTAACAAACTACTAGAGTAAAAACTTCAGAGAATGTCATTTTCCCTTATTTTGTGTTTTTAAAAAGTCCATGGGGTATAAAATCCAAGTCTAACCTGGGAGTATCAGCCTGCTCTTACATTTTCTTTGAAACAAAAGAAATTCACTGCATTCTGCAATTGGCCCTTTTTCGATGTAGGTAAATCCCCGGATTATTTGAAAAATATTTAAAAGACCCTGTAGATTTTATAAATCCAGGCCATTTGTATTTTTATTTCCTGTCCCCCTAAGACAATTAAACAGGGATGGATTAGCATTAGGCTGCAGCAGCGATGGGGGGGTGGGGGGTGGGGGTGGGGGGGAATCTCCCGGCATCCCTTCCTGCAGCAGCATCAGCCACGGGCAGAGCGGACCTGCCACTTTAACTGACAAGTCTTAAATTCTGCCCTGGGAAGCTCTGGGATGCTGTCAGCCGCCTCAGCAACTTCTTTTCTCATGCCTGGTAGCTTAGAGTCTCACTGGGGACCGAGAAATAAAACAGAAATTGAGGATTTTTGTTGACTGTTAAATTGAGGACTGCCTCTTAAAAAATCATTCATTCCTCCAGAGTCACAGCGGGTCTAAATCTGTGAGTATGTTGCATTTATTTAGCTGCTCCTGGGGGTATGACTGCAACCTTCTCTTTAGGTCTGTGAGGATTTAATTCGAGGAGAACAATGCCAGTTTTTAAAATCCGAGTTAAATTTCATTGGAGATCTGGAATTGTTTTTTTTTTTAAGTTGACATTTTCTTTATTAAAGGCTTTATGTCAAACTTGCCAGGGGTTTCCTCCCGCCACCCCTCCCCGCTCTGTCCCCCTGAGGGTGAGTGCTGAAATCAGAGAAAACAGCAAATCTTGCTGCTGCGGAGGCTCTGGTTTCCCTGGATGCCATGGCTGGTTCATTGCTGCAAGGTGTGCATGGATGCGGCTGCAGAACAATGGAAGGGGCACACTGGCTCACTCTGTGTTCCCCGTGTTTGTCTTTGTGGGCTTCATCATAGGCTTTGTTTTGCTAGTGTGACTAAAACCTTAAGAAAGATTAAGTACAGGGTCACGCTCTCAGAATAGAGTGGGTTGGTATCACCCCTTGCCTTGCTGTGTCAGCTTCAGCCTGTCTCTTTGTGGCAAGATTACAGTAAATGGGAGTCACCAGAAAGGGAGCTTTGCACGATCACCCTTTCCTAATTGTGCATTTGAATCCGTGCCATTTTTTCCCCTGGTGACGCAGACTCTTTTAGTCTAAACATCTGTCCTGACTCATCGTGTCCCAGTTTCCCCCATTGGAGTTCACTGGAAGCTAGAACTGTAACCTGGCTGAATTACCATTGAATCAATTGTGAAAATTTTGTAAAGATAGAGGTTAAATTATAGTTCCCACCATGACCTCCATATGTGATCCTTGATTTGCCTTTGTTAAATGGAGGTCTTATTATTTTAGTGAATTGATTCATATTGTTTGGTTACTGATCTCAGTTCTTTATCTTAAAATCACATTAGCTACAGCAGTTTCAAAAGGTGATATGTTCAGAAACCAGTAGGCAGAATGCTTTGAAACACCAACTGGTAGCAGTCATCTTCGTAGCTGCAGAATATGGTTGGCTTAGGGTGACATATGAGCTTTGTGGGTGCCAGTATTTTGGTGGATTTCCTGCAGCGTAAAATAAATCAAGGATTTTAGAAAGAAACTCTCTGCCACCCAGAGATGAAACATTTGCTGTTTTTATTTTTAAACATGTTGTCCTACTTAAATGCAGCAACTTTGAATTGAATTAGGAAAAGATTCCTAAAAATTAGAAATTCTGCCTTCTCGAGACCTGCAAAATTTATATTCGCTCATTAATTAATTTATTTCATTCAACAAATGTTTACATTTGTTCCTCGTGGTGCAGATATTTTTAGCAGGCGAGAGGCATTCAAAAATGACCTAATTATTTCATTACAATTGTGGTCATTTTTCAGCTGTAGAAGTGTAGGTACTTTGTGGCCAGACTATACAGGACATGCAAATACCTGCCACTAGTTTTGACCCAGATTTTCTGAAGCCATAGTTCTTTAGGATGCTTGCGTTGGAAAGAGATTTTGGAAATCATGTAATTATTTCAGCAAGCATGTGATAGGTACTATATACAGGGTGTCCCGAAAATGTATACCCACTTTGAATAATTATAAATCCTAATGGGTTAAATCTGAAAAGAAAGAAACGTCAATTGAACTATCAGCTGTAAAGTATGTGTACGGGACACCCTGTATATAGAGAGATCATACAATAGTTAAAATAGTTTCCTATAAAAATAAAAAATAAAAAGGAAAAAAGAAAAGGCAAAAGAATGGTTTCCTGATTTTCTAGCCACTGTTTATTCCAGTATCTTAGAAGATACCAAGACACCAAAGAAAGCAAACAACAGACCATAATCAACCAAAAACAAACCAAAATAATAGCAACAAGAGTCTGAATCTGTAAAGGTGTTTGGCTGGTCTTGGTTCTGAAGAAGGAATCCCGGCAGACCTAACCCACTTGCCCTGACAGCCCCGACTCAGAGGGCTCCCTGTGCTGCCTGATGGTTAGTACTTGAGAGTGAATAATTAAGATTTTTTTTAATACAGCAAATATCTTGGCTTATTGATAGATATTCATTCAAGAACTCACAGTTTGTTGGGAGATACAGACAAGAAATTCTGTCTTTGGGACATACTAGGATAAACTGTGTGGAGAAGGTCAGGATCTGTGAGCAATGATGAGGGGCGACCAGTCTAACCTTGGGTGATGGGCAGGAGTCTGGGCAGATGCTGACCTCCTAGGGCTTTCGTCTGAATTTAGGCAGATATTGCTAGATACCTGGGCAGTCGGGTCTCGGAAGTGGTTTATTAGAACTGCAGCTATGAGGCCCTTGTAGGAAAGGAAAAACTTTCTCCTCTACTCTTAGGTTCATTGCTTGGGGTTCTGCAAGTTCAATGGACAAAAGACAGATTAGCAAGAGAAAGGAAAAATAAGATCAGTTTACACACACACACACACACACACACACACACACACAATTCACAGAGTAAACAAAGAACTGTGCCTCAAGGAGGTGATTAGAATTTGAGGCTTATATACCATCTTAACAAAGGATGATGCATCCTGGAGAAGAGGCTGGACTAAAGAAAAGGGTTTCTGGGCTTCTGGGTGGGGTAAGTTATGGGGAAAGGATTAGGAAATGTGTGGTAAATAAGGATTGTTTTGTAAGGTTTGTTATACAAATAAAAAATCCTTTTCAGGTGGTAAGAGTTACCTCTGGGGTCATGTCCTTCCTCGTATGGGAGAGGGGGATACCTTTACAAAGGGAAATTTATGTCCTGCTTTTAGACAGAAAAGGGGAGGGCAGAGAGCTCATTGCCTTCAGCTCAAAACAGTCTTTCTGTCAAAATGGCAAATTCCGGGGTAACAGACTCTGGTCTCCTTCGCCACCATCTCTTCAGTGTTTGC
>NW_005871127.1:31924-34913 GCF_000147115.1 Myotis lucifugus
TCACGCTCAGAGTAGGGCCGATTGGGGGGTTGGGGCACCACCCCCCTGTCACACTCAAAGGCAGAGTCGATGGGGAGGTTGTGGCGACACCCCCTGTCACGCATAGAGCAGGGCCAATCAGGGGGTTGGGGCGCTGCCCCCTGTCACCCACAGAGCAGGGCAGATCAGGGGGTTGGAGCGCTGCACCCTGTCACACACAGAGCCGCAAGGCGATCAGGGGGTTGGGGAGCTCCCCCCTATCAGGCACAGAGCAGGGCTGATCAGGGGGTTGGGGTGCCTTCCCCTGTCTCGAACAGAGCAGGGCGGATAGGGAGGTTGTGGCCCCGCCCCCTGTCATGACAAATGCTCAGTATTTTTGGACTTCATACCCACAGGTCTTCCTAACATTTTGCACTTGCTTTCCACTTTTTAACACCATATTTACATGTTGCTTCATTTTAGAATGGGCGGGGCTGCATAAATGGGCAAAGGACATGAACATGAGTTTGATATGACTTTCATGCATGGGTTACTTTTCTTTCGATACTTCAGTCTGCAGTTTTGGAAAGACTTTAGACCATTCACATGGTATGAATCTTTGGTGATTGTTATGGGTGAGTGTGTTATGGAATATCCCATTTCAAGTCATTACAGGTGACTGTGTTTGAGAAAGCAGGGAAGGATGGGACTAAGACTTGAATTTCTCTTGTGGGTTGGGACTATGGTCATTATCTTCCTAGTTAGTGGGTGAAGCAAATTTTGAGCCATTCCCGGATCCAGCAAACCAGGCCCTACATAGCATTTATGAGCCATCACCCCTCCTCAATATTAGTTTAGGTGTTTTTATTGTTGTTGTTTTGTTTTCTAAGCAATAGCATCCCTGTATAGCAAAACCATTTTGTGTGTCTCCTTGATATTATAGGCTGAATAAATACACACCAACTATGAAAATAGTCACACACTGAAGATCTAAAGAAAATGAAACTTGGGCACTTAATTACTTGAGTATTTATATGCTTTCCCTTCTCTTTTGTTTGTCTGGCCTAATAGTAAGGAAAGTCCTTGTATTTACTGAACGCTGCTTATTGTTGAATAAAGGACTCTGTGATATTGTATTCATTGGTACTTTCCATGATCTACATATGTGACATAAAATGCCAAGTATCATGACTGTACCTGGCACAGGGTGCTAGTATGGAATCAATAAAAATGTCGTTCATTCATTGAAAAATCGTTGAGCATCTCTCAGCTAAGCCAGAGAGTTCTTCTCCTTAAAAGGCTCATAATCGATTCACCATAACTAAAAAGTAACCCAATAATTATACTATGATGAGTTGTAAATTCTGACCAAGGAACCCAGAGGTGAGACACATTATGTAGCCTGGGGGAAAAAACGTATTGAGTGGTCTTTATTTTGAGGGTCAAATGGAAGGAAAACTTATTTTTAGCATCGGTTTTTAAAAATTTCTTGTTTTGGTTTTCTTTGTTTTAGGTTGTGATGTTTTAAAACACACGATAATCACCCCTTCAGTGTCACACTGAAAACCTGCATTTGCTCTGCATCCCTCCCTTGAGGACGGAATGAAAATGGCAAAGTGCTGCCCACGTGGCTTCTGCCCAGGGTGCAGGAAATACTGCCCTTCTGAGCAGCAGGAGTATGAACGTAGGTCTGAGGGGAGGCTCTTGGCCTCAGTCCCTTAACTCTTCAACACCAGCACCGCATGTACGGGATGTTTCAGTCTAAAAAGCGGTTTCATAAAATAGGACGCATTTCCTCTCATCACATCCCTGAGGTAGACAGGGCAGGTATTGTTATCCCTCCTCTGGCTGTGCGCGCGCGCATGTGTGTGTGTGTGTGTGTGTGTGTGTGTGTGTGTGTGTATACATGCTTTCCCCCCCAAATTTGTTTTTATTGTAGTAAAATACACATACCATAAACTTAACCATTTTTAAATGTACCCTTCAGAAGTATTAAATACGTTCATAGTGTTTTGCAACCATCGCCACCATCCATCTCCATAACTCTTCACCTTGGAAATATGAAACTCTATACCCATTAAACAATAGCTCCCCACTTCCCCTGTCTCCCAGCCCCTGACAACCACCATTATCTCTGTTTCTATGATTTGTATCCTTTCTCTGTTTGAGCAGATGAGGATACTTAGGCTCATAGAAGTGAGTGAAGGGTGCAACGCCACACTGCTTGCCAGTGCTGGGCTCACCTTGGTGGGAACCCAGCACGCTTTCTCCTAAATCACACTACCGCAGGGTGATGAGAAAAGATAAAAAACTAGACAGAAGATTTCTGTTAGTAATAAAGAAGAGTCCTCTAGTAGGGAAGGTTTTATATATATACTAGGGGCCCCAGTGCACAAATTTTGTGCACCTTTGAGAGGAACTGTGGGCCGAAAGTCTTGTGGTGGGCACAGGGACGGATCTCGGGCCCATCCTCCATGCCCCCGCCCAGCCCCCCTGGCTTGGCCCTGGTCCCTTGTCTGCGGCAGCCCACTCCTGCTGCTGCGGCTCAACATGCTGATGGTGCCGGATGGGTGCCCGGACCCCGTTTCGCACCCGTTGACAGCGTGGAGCGATTGTGGCCAGTGCCAGCAGCAGGTGCAAGTGGCGGCTGCTGCCCTGATTGCCCCTCAGGAGCAGGGGGAGATGGAGAAGCCCTCAGGGGTGATCATGATCAGGCCAGCAGCTGCCACTCGCACCCGCTGACGGCGACGAGCGATCGGGGCCAGCAGCGGGTTCAAGCAGGCCCAGCACCGGCAGCAGGTGTGAGTGCCTGTGGGACCATGATGCGTAGGAGCAAAGAATTTTTAGTAACCACCAGAGGCTCGCCCCTGCTCATCTGCTCAACCATCCCGCCGCAGCTGATGCCCACCATGTTCAGTGCTCTGCTGCTTGTTTCCGATGCTCGCCATGTTCTGTGCGCCGCCCCCCCCCCCCCCCCCCCCCATGGGCAGGGCACATTAAAGGGACCAATTGTTCCAGTGTTTGGGTGTTT